>NW_020525203.1:0-27500 GCF_003368295.1 Carassius auratus | reverse complement strand
GTATAGAGTGACCAACCAATAAAAAAAAGGCGCCAAATATTAAGCTTTATTTAAAAATGTAGTCCTTTTCAGTTAATGAGTTTGAATTTGAAATTCAACAGTTAGATCGTTTGAAATTGTATCATTTCAGTTAATCTTCCACTTTTTTTTTTTTTTTGAATTTTTTGTTAGGCCAACGGTTTGACTTAAAATATTATTTTTTTTAAAGAAAATATTTAATAAATAAATATTGAAAATATAAATGCATGACTGCATTTAATGCATGTACAGTATGTGGTAAAACACTAGAATTGAACCAAAACCTGAACTAGATATGTGCACAAAATCTCATTTTTGAGAAATGGCTTATACCTCAATGTAGTGCATGTAAAAAAAAAAATATATATATATATATATATATATGAATAATATTTCAGGTGAAAACCGAAATATTGAATTCTTGAACTTGAATAATAGAATAAAGCATTAAAAAATAAAATATTATTTTTTTAAAGAAAATATTTAATAAATAAATATTGAAAATATTTTAATGGTTTTTGAATCCAAATACGGGGAAACCCTAAGTTAGTGTATTTATTATTAATATTATTGTTATTATTGTTATTTATGTACATAATAATCGTTTTTTTTATGAAATGCATTAAAAAAATACAAGTTTATATTTATGGATCTATATCTTCTTTCTGTACACAATGTCTTTGTCAAGCAAAGCTTGTTTTGAATAACTGTACGTTTTGTTCTTACAAATGACACATTGTACATTAATTTTATTTCTCCTTAAATGCAAACTGAATTTGTTTCGATCTAGTTGCTATTTCAAATACAGCATTCAAATTTGAATTCAAAAATAATTTTTAATTAGAAAAATCCAGTCCAGAAATGTTTGTTTTCACAGATGACGTTCCCTTCTGAGTCTTCTTTTATTTTATTATCGTGCATTTTTCTGAAAAGACACTTTTCAACACACCTTAGCAATAATTTCTGCCAATTCGTATGAAGTTGTAGGTTTATGGGTGGCATTAAGGATGGAGCTTTTTCATACAAATCATGCATTTTCATCGGGGTCACACTGAATGAAAGTCTCAGATTCTGTGTTGAATGCACATGTACTTCTGAACTTTTCATTGCAAACATATATTTCTCTGATCTCACGCCAAACATGCTGATCCTCTGCCAGTTTGGCGTCTGTGCGATGTGTTTTTTGTGTCCAAGACTTGAATTCTTACTGCCACATGTGAAGGACGATATGAGACACTGCGCTTCTGTCCGAGAGAAAGCATGTGTTGAGCGATGGAGAGCTGAGATTCGGAGGAGAGAGTGGGTCACCTGGAGTCCAGAGACTATAAATGAGGTTTACACGAGTCCTGTGAAAGAGGTATTCATTAACCGTGATGTTTGCATGGTGACTAAAGCTGAAGGAATCTGTCAATTCAACTCCACTTGAGCTCAGTGAAAGCTTTAATGGTTTACAGCAGCGAATGCATGATGATCTAAACCAGTGTTGATGCTCCTGGCGTCCTTCATACGGATTATTCTGATGTAATGCAATCAAACTTAATGAATAATTCACTCCAAAATCAAACTTTTGTAATTATTTACTTGTCCTCGTGTCATTGCGTGGAAAAGAGTTGCTTCAAAACTTCAGGTTCAGTGCATTTACACCACAATGATGTGCTACAAACAGAAAGTTTTTCCTAAAACGTTGTCAAAATTATTAATGTTTGCATGGATCAGTGAAAAACAACTTTAAAAAACGCTTTATAATGCATTGTCAGGAGTCATTTTATAAAGACACACATAACACAGATGTTTAATTGAGATTTCGTAGTTTACATTAAGAAAATATGGGTGTTGTTTTCACAAACTTGCACGATTAAATCACAATGTTTTCAAAAGTTTGCATATTCAGAACAAATGCATAAAAAGTTTTCCATCTTTAACTGAAATTTCGAATTTTTTTCTTTCGTTTTTTTTTCTGCTGATGTTCATTAAATTAAAGGGTTAATTGATTTGGCTTGGGTTAATTAGTGAAAACAGGTGATGCTGGTTAATGAGAGCCTTTAAAAACCCTTTGTTCAAAGCACTTTGGTAAAGAAATAAGCAGGAGAGAATGAGTGTGAAAACTGTTTAATGTTGAAGGAAGGAGTGTGAAAATTGAGAGATTGTGCTAGTGAGGGAGGCTTTATTTTCTTTGAAGACAAAGACATAGAAACCGCTTCTTCTTTTTTTTTTAGGATTCAGTTGGTATGTGCATGAAGACAAATATTAGTTGAGCTTCAAAATCTTTAGTTTTGGGGTTCATAACTGCATTTAATGCATGTGCAATATGTGGTGAAACACTAGAATTGAACCAAACCCTTTTAAAACCTGAACTAGATGTGAGCACAAAATCACATTTTTGAGAAATGGCTTATACCTCAATGTAGTGCATGTAAAAAAAAAATATGAATAATATTTCAGGCGAAAACCGAAATATTGAACTCTTGAACTTGAATAACAGAATAAAGCAACTGAATCTATAGAGTAAATGCAGTTTAAAAAGTAGCGTAGTACAAAGTAAAACTAAAATGAATTTTAAATAAAATTATAAAAATGTAAAAAAAAAATTCTATCGGCCACATTTGTGATTTAAGTCTGTTGAATTTGTACAAATAAAGAATAAAATAAACCATTATTTTTAAGGGTTTTCAAAATGTTTTGTTACTACTTGAATGACACAAATTAAATTTGAATGTTACATTTTAAATAATGAAAATGAATTAAATGTAGATTAAATAAAAATACATTTTAAATTGAATTAAATCAACTAAATGAAAAATCTCCACATTTGTGCTTCATTCGTTTCATTTGCACTAAAAAGCTTCCTGTCATTTTAAAACATGTGAAAGAAATATTCAATCGTCCAGACTGCCCTCTTTTCTGCTGAAAATCCCAGCTCATGGTTTAAGTAGAGATTTGCTGGCAGCCAAAACCAGTCTAAACCAGAACTCGAAATAAAGTAAGCTTTCTTCTTGGTGTGGAGTTTGAAGAACAAATATGATGCCCACAGGAAATCATATTATTATGCCAACGACCTTTTGATTTCCTCGAGCTTCTCTGTATGTGGTGAACAAGAAGTGCTCTATCTGACTGAATCACTTCCATCACAAGCAGAAGCTGATGAGTCACTGGAGGATCTTATGCTTCCCGATTTCATTCAGCCTCCAAACAAGGAAGAGCATTAATGAAATAATTATGAAGCTCATTATCACGTTCACAAAGATTTACAGCGGTTTACAGCTCCGTTCACTCTCACCTCCTCAAAACGGGTTTAACTCATTCTGTTTTTAGATGCATCTGTGAAACTTGTAACAAAGACGAAGAAGTAAAGAATAAAATAACATTTTTAGTTATTTGATATATTTGTTATGGATGGATTTCTGTCATAATTTGTATGCAATTGTAAAATAAAAATTTAAGATAATTAAAATGTTATTTTAATTTGTAAAAATTTTTCATTTTCATTTATTTTTAGATAACATAGAACATAGATTTTATGTTTTTGATTATAGTGTATTGGATGTGAAATTTTCGTTTATTTAATTGTTTTATTATAATTATTAGATTTGGAAATTAAATGAAACGTAAAAATTTAAAACAAAATTAAACATTTACCATAAAATATATTAAATGTAATAGATTTTCCTTTTTAATACTTTTAATCGGTAATTTTTACTTTAATTTAATAAAAATGTAAAAGTTAAATTAAAAATTAAATTAGTGTTTTTTTTTTGTATGAAATATTTATGTACAAAAAATTCAATTAATAATTTACTTAAAACAAAAAAATAAGTTTTTAATTTAATAATTAAAAAAATTGTAATTAAATTTTTTTTAAAATGTATCAATAATTAAGTAAAAATTGTAATTTAAAAAATAAATAAATAGAGGAGTTTCCAGGTGTATCCACAGGACAGAGCAGGAATGTGAGTATCATTTGTTAACAAAAAAAATCAATATCTCTGAAGTCATTCCTCAATCTGCGGGAGGTTATTGAGGTAATTATTTGAAGGTGCTGAAAGGCAGATCCATCAGCTTTGAGTTTTCCCAACAGAAGCACTCTTTCATCCGTCAGAGCAGGAACATTCCTGAGTCCGGAGAGAAACGTCATGTGTTACCATGAAGGAGACCAGCAGCCACACAACTATTCGAGATACGGGTCGTTCAGAACAGTTTGCTGAAATGGAACAATGTTCAACGGAGAATGCATTTTTTTTATGTCCAAATTCCACCTTATAGCCTCCATTCATGGAAATGATTAAAAATAAATAAATGTTTAATTATAAGTTCTGCCCTATTGCAAATCGCCATTCATTCATTTTTATATTTACAAAAAGGCCAAGGATGATAGTTATAGCTAGCATGTGTCAAAAATATAAATAAACATAAATATAAACTTTTTGTATTTAAAGGAAATCACAAGTTCCAAAGCTCAGGAAACTTTCATCTGAACCAAACTTTGCACAAAGATTTGTATAAAGATTTCCAACTATGAAATATTTTAGAGAATGGTTTGAAATACTATTCTACTTTACAAAATATTATATTTCCATTTGAGTGCTGCATACAGAAGGAGTTTTCATGGTTAAACATCCAAACTTAAAACCGTGGTATGTGGGGTTTCACTAAAATATAATCAAAATCTATGCTTGTGTCCCAAGAGGATATGATTTGAGATATGGTGGAAATTACAATTTGGACAAAAAAAAAGAAAGTAAATATTTTTTTCGTGAACAATTTGGGTTATTTAAAATTGTAATTTTAATAGATCTTATCGTGTTAAACGCTTATTAAATGAAGACACTAGTTTGATTACAAAATGTTAATCTAAATATTCTCTAAATATATTTGTCCAACATTTATCTCATTTACGTTTTAAAGAGGACAAATATATATGTATGTGTATATATATATATATATATATATATATATATATATATATATATATATATATATATATATATATATATATATATATATATATATACAGTGCTTTAAGTGGCCCAAAAGAGGTGCCGGTACTCTATTATAGCCCCAAAAAAATGATTATTATTATTTTTTTTTTTGATGATTCCCCTCATCCCCTGAGGTAACAACAACTATATTGAAGGGCTTTTATATACAACAGTCAACAGGCAACCTGAATAATACATCCTTTTATTAGTTTATGGATTTGCTTGAGCTAGAAAGAACTACTGAACATAAATAAAATGTGCAAAAGGATTTTGAAAAAAATACCCTTAGAAAGAGCTACTGCATTACTGCATTCAAACTTCCAAACTGACTCAAATGATTCGCGAACCCGCTACGAACTCTCGAATTGATTCATATGATCTGTGAACCCGCTCTGAACTCCCGAAATGATTCAAATGATTCGCGAACCCGCTCCGAACTCTCGAATTGATTCAAATGATCCGCGAACCCGCTACGAACTCTCGAATTGATTCATATAATCTGCGAACCCGCTCCGAACTCCCGAAATGATTCAAATGATTCGCGAACCCGCTACGAACTCTCGAATTGATTCATATGATCTGCGAACCCGCTCCGAACTCTCGAATTGATTCATATGATCTGCGAACCCGCTCCGAACTCTCGAATTGATTCAAATGATCCGCGAACCCGCTCCGAACTCTCGAATTGATTCAAATGATTCGCGAACCCGCTACGAACTCTCGAATTGATTCAAATGATTCGCGAACCCGCTACGAACTCTCGAATTGATTCATATGATCTGCGAACCCGCTCCGAACTCCCGAAATGATTCAAATGATTCGCGAACCCGCTACGAACTCTCGAATTGATTCATATGATCTGCGAACCCGCTCCGAACTCTCGAATTGATTCATATGATCTGCGAACCCGCTCCGAACTCTCGAATTGATTCAAATGATCCGCGAAGCCGCTCCGAACTCTCGAATTGATTCAAATGATTTGCGATCCCCAAACTGACTCAATGATTCGCGAACCCGCTCCGATTTCTCGAACTGATTCAAATGATCCGCGAAGCTGCTCCGAACTCCCGAACTGACTCAAATGATTCAGGCTCCATACGAATTAGAATTAGGAAGCGTGCATTGTGAAGGGCGCTCTGAAAAGCGGCAGTGAAGGCAAAGGATTAAAACCTCTATTAAAACAGATGTCCAAGTGAATGTACTGGTAAGCTAAAAGCATGTTCTGGGCGAACGGAGAGGTGGCGGTACGCTCAAGAGCTATATTTGGAAGTGGCGGTATGGGCCCACTTGAAACACTGTATATATATATATATATATATATATATAAAATGACTATAAAATCAAAAGAATGACTGGTATATTGAATATAAATATTTAATATAAAAACAAAGACATATAGTAAAGTTTCATGCACTAAAATTAGATTTTTGTTAACTTATTTATATATATATATGAGGCTGTTATTTTAGTACCATTTGAGATACTATTATAGTGTTTATTAATTGAATGAAATCAGGTTTTATTTTTATATTTTCAATTTTTATTTTATTTATAAATGTAGTAATATTTTTCCTTTTTTAAGTAGTTTTGGTGTCTTTTTGTATGTGTATGTATGTATATATATATGCATGTTTTTTAATGTATTTTTATGCATGTTTTTTATTATTCTATTCAATAAAGGTAAACTAAATTAAAAATAACTTCAATAAAAATGTAAGAAATTATTAAACATTTTAAAATGTAAATGAATATTTATTGCATTTTATTGTTTAATTTATTTTTAGTTTTAACTGTAATATCCCTGGTTTACACCAAGAACAATGAGGCAAGTATATTTTAATTTTGTCATCTTCTGCTTTAAATGCTCAAGCTCTTTAAAAAGGATTGTATTATAAGGATTGTACTTTCTAGTTATAGTTCTTGGAAAACAGGCCTTAAGGAGTTGATGCCTACTTATGTAGAACTCTCTAAATCAGTCACTTATGAGATTCAATACAGTTTGAATGCTAAATTGGCAGCAGATCACTAGAATTTGGAACCGAGCCCAATCATTCATTCATGTCTTATTGATTTGCAACCTTCAGACCAGAGTAATGCATCACTGAGCTCATTTCTGTCAGCTCTTCTGAAGCCATCAGAGGGAATTATGAGTGCAGATCGACTCATTCTGACCATGCACGAATTAAACACTGAATTATGGAACATGTTTGATAAATGCATTGGAACGTACGTCTGTCAAGCAAATAGAATCGAGAATGAAACAATGTTGCAAAGCCACAAAGAAGCTTAAAGCATAACCCAGTCTTGCAAAAGACGTGAGAAGATCTGTGCTACATAAAGAGTAAGTGAAATTCAGAGTGCTGAAGGAGACCATCAACTTTGACCTACTTTGTAGGATTTCATTGTGTTTTGGTTTGGAGGACGTCTGTAGACATCTGTACTAACCTTGAAACCCATAAACTGAGACTGTTTGAGATGGCCAGAAATCAAAATGAGATACTTCTAATTAGGGGGCTTTAGGGTGCAATCGAACCAAGTGTGAAAGCACCTTAATACTGAGACTGAAAGAGCATTTGCTGGATGTCATCACTTTTTCCCAGCTCTGAGATTGATTTTAAACGCTGGATCAACATTGCCCCCCAGTGTCCATTTCTGGTCATTATCAATGCTTCTCTAGAACAACAAACTGACTGTGCAATCCAGCATTAAATAAATGCATTGCTATTGCTTCATAAGAGGTTAAATCTTACTACTGTAAGTCCAAGTCACATCCCATGCTAAACTTTTGCATGAAAAATATACTCTATTTTATTGTATTCTTATTTTTTATATAGCATGTTTGGGCATTTATTGATGCACATATTCATTAGGAATTATTTAGTGTATAGAAAAGAATTTTGAGTTAAAAATGTATCAATTTGTCAAATAATGTCACAATGCAAAAAAATCTAAATGTCAAAATGCTAAATCTATATAAAGCCTTGAGTGATTTCTAATATAGTGCAAACCATAAGGCAGTTTACTCTTTATGGGTCAGTTCTTTTGTTTTACAGTAATGCTGGATAACTCTCCTCGGTTTCCTCTGAAACTGAAAGCATCATTCAAGCACACAACTCACATTGACATTGACTTTCTTCTTCGGCTCTCAGACGTGATGGCTGATATATAATCTCTCTGACTGTGAACGGTGAAGATCAATAGTGCTGTCTGAAGCTGCTGGACGTTTTGAAGCTTCAGTGACACGTTTGTTATGTTTCAGAGCAGATATTGCAAGAATACTTTCAAATAATTTCTAGTATTGCGATTTTAAGCACTTAATATATTAAATATTAACAAGTTAGCAATTATTTTTGATGCCACTGGCAATTCTAAAAATAAATGTGGTTGAGGTTTTGATCTGGCATAAAGAAGTGTTTGCTTATGTGTTAATGAATAGCAATAATAATAATTGCTCAAATGTTCATTGAAATTGATGCATTTTTCTTAAAGAACCCACACACACACACACACACACACACACACACACACACACACACAAAACAATACAATATATAAGACAAGCCATTCACAGCAAATGCATAACTACTGAGATGTCCCAAAAAACATAAAACATGGAACTTTTGTCTGTATCTGTTTGCTGTTTGTTTGCATGTTGATGTTTCATCTGTTTGGAAGCTTTTTTGTTTTTTTACATTGAGAGGTTTTATAAAATGCTGTTATGCAACAGATCTGAAGAGAATAAACCGGACAGGTGACTCAGAGATGACTGTACACAGTATTCAGCCTCCAGTGATAGATATTTGACTTATTTACACGCAGGAGCTTGTGAGTGAAGAACACAGCATGCAGAAGGCATGCATTCTTCCGTTCTGTTACACAAAGGGTTTCTATGACTGTTATGAAATCAAAATGGAGAAAATATTAATACGTAAATGTGGATTTGATCAGCGACTTACACTCGAATCAAGGCCTGTGTTGGAATAAACTTGACAGACAAGCAAATACGGACAACTATCGCAATTTCTTAACCAAGTGACTTAAGTCACAATAATATAAGTTATTATTTGATGATTATATTTAATATTTACAATGTGTTTGCAATGCATAACAGCTTATATACTTAAAACATCTGTATCCTCATCGATACAATAGCCTGTGTTGTTAAAAAACTGTCTAATCCATTGAACATTCCTAACAATAATAAAATATGGCACGACCCTAATTAAAGTCTATTTTAGCATAAATACTTAAATTAATGATGTGTTTGTAAGATTTTTTTTTTTTTCAGTTCTTATTAGTTTCTCTGCATCTCATTATGTTCAATGCAGTCTAATCCAAAATTCTATCTGGGAAGTTAATAATAAGGTTTCTTAATGGAGGAGTTTTCAGACTATCTGCAGTTCAGCAGTGACCTCTGCTGGTGAGATGAGACATGACAAAAACAGCAGTGTTTATGTTCACACACTAAATGTTAAAAGGTTCAATATGTACTTAAAATAAATGCAACTGTTGGTGAAAGATTATTTATGTGTTGTACACCTCTCTTTCTCCCTCTCTCTTTCTCATTGTTCATTTAGTTTAATTTGGAAGTGCTAAAATAACTAAATGTCAAAAACAAAAAATTTGAACACAAGAAACTTTTTGTCAAGGAAAGGGCTTTAACACAAATAAATATGTTGTCACATGACAAATTTAGCAGCAACCGTTAAATTTGTTCATGTTGTATTGTTCTAAAATTAAATGTAAAGGATTTGTAAAAAAAAAAAAAAAAAACATTGTGCTTTTGTAAAATAAAGGAAACAAACAGGATTCCGCTTTTTTCAAGAGCATCAGAAAAATTAAACGAAATTCTGCATATAGACTACTAGTTCTTTCACTGTTTTTTCTTTCATTTTGTTAATTCATTAATTATCTAGAAAGTCTATATATTATATAGTCTATATCAAAGTAAAAAAAAAAACTATTGGCACTTGTTAATAAAAATATTTTCATGTAGGCTTGTACAGTTTAGGATAACTTTATCCAACTTTGTCCTAATAAATAACCAGCTACTAGCATATTTACTTTACACAATATAAATTAAATTATGTATGGAAACACCTCAAGGGCAAATATGTATTTTTTTAATTTATTTTTATTTTTTATACACCAAGACTTATGCATCAATTCATTTTTTAAGGAATGACGTCATCACGGACAGCATTTTATCAGTAAAAGGCCAGTTACATGGAAACAGGCTTTAGACAACAAATTTCGCAAAGTTTTTTTTACGCATATTAAATATGATAATAAAACAGCGCAAGAACTGGATGGAAACTTGGGGGCCACCTAGTGGCGACGGGGCCCTAAGCAGCCACTTAGTTTGCTTATAGGAAGGGCCTGCTCTGAGTCATGAGCTGGTTTTCTGGGAACTGCGTTTTACATCTCTGTTTATTCAGTTTTCCGCTCCTTATTCTTGCTGCCTGCACCTTTCCAAAAAGACTTAAGATTTAGAGATCGCTGTAGGCATGTTACACATCCACTACATGACGCATTATACATATTTAACCATCTGATGCATGAATGATTAAATAACAAAGATTATTGACATTTTATGGGTAATGATGATTAAAGCTAGTACCACAGGTGAGGTATATTTACCGACTGTATCTATATTCTGTCACTTGTTGTTTTCCTTTGGATCTAATCCAACCGTGCACATCCCTCAAAGCGGTCAAGTCCTGTCTGGTGTGTCTGGACTCTTACTGTCAGACTCATTTTAAACACCATGAGGAGTTTCACCCTGGTAAACGACACAAAGTGATCGAAGCCACCGGACGACTCAAACAGATGCTCTGCCAAAAACACGACAAGATTCTGGAGGTTTTCTGTCGCACTGACCAGCGATTTATTTGTGTTCTGTGTGTGATGGACGAACACAGAAACCATGAGACCGTATCAGCCGCAGAAGAAATGACTAAGATGCAGGTATAAAGTGACATTGAAATTAAATGTGATGCCCAACATTTTTCAAGCTTATTTGCAGGATTACTCACCAAATAAATATGAATATTAAATCGATACTTCACCCAAAACTAAAAAATACAAATTGTCAGAATTTACTCGCCCTCCACTTTCAAACCAGTATGAGTTTCTTTCTTCTGCCGAACGCGAAAGATTATTACCAACATTCTTCAAATTATATTTCATGTTCAACAGAAGAAAGAAACCGAGTGCTACAATCTCAAACATAAAAAATAAAGACATTTCTTTTCGTGGATCGAGGTTTCTGTGCTCATGTTGTTATCTGACAGGGTCATATGAGCGAGATGCGGAAAACATACCAGCAGAAAATCCAGAAGAACGAGACGAAGCTTCAGGAACTGAGAGAAGCTGTGGAGTCGTACAAAGTGAGTTTGCACAACACCTTCATCTGTTCTTTCAGTACAGTTCAACTTAATATTAATATTTAATGATAGAGATGGCAGCATGTTTATTTTCTACTGCCATTTTAAGATCAAATGCATCTAGTGTGCAACTAGACAAACATTTGATTACAGTAGGAGACACTACAAGTCTTGTACTTCTACTTTTTAAAGAACTCTCTTTTACTCTTCAAGCCTGCATTTCTTTGATCAAAATTACAGTAAAAGCAGTAATATTGTGATATATTTTTACTATTTGAAAAAACTGCTTTCTATTTGAATATATATTAAACTGTAATTTATCCCTGTGATTTCAAAGCTGAATTTTCAGCGTCACATGATCTTCGGAAATCATTCTAATATACTGATTTATTTGCTGCTCAAAAAACATTTCTGATTATTATTATGTTGAAAACAGTGTAGTAGAATTGTTTTTTTTTTTCAGGATTCTTTAATGAATAGAAAGTTTAGAAGAACAGCATATTTCTGAAATGGAAATATTTTGTAACATCATAAATGCCTTTATCATTACATTTGGTCCGTTTAAACCATCCTTGCTAAATAAAAAGATTAGTTTCCATAAGAATTTATTAAAATGCAAATAAATGCCGATCTTTAGATTTTTCTGTTCATCAAAGAATCCTGAAAAAAATACAGCTTTTAAATATGAATAATAATCATAATAAATAATAGTATTGTTATTTGAGCAGCAAATCAGCATATTGGAACGATTTCTGAAATATCATGTGACTGGAGTAATAATGCTAAAAATTCAGCTTTGAAATCACAGGAATAAATTATAATTAACAATACATTCAAATAGAAAGCAGTGTTCTAAATAGTAAAAATATTTTACAATATAAAACTGCTTTTGCTGTGTTCTGCATCAAATAAATGCAGGCTCGGTGAGCAGAAGAGACTTCTGTTCTTATAAAAAGTGTAAAAACTGTAAAAGTGAGTCGCTGACACTGGTTAAAAAAGACTTTCTTCCAGTGCTGAAGCACTTTCTGTCTAATTGTGACGTGTGTCCTAACAGCGCTCTGCGCAGGCAGCAGTGGAGGACAGTGAGAAGATCTTCACGGATCTCATTCGCTCCATCGAGAAAAGCCGCTCTGAGGTGACACAGATGATCCGAGCTCAGGAAAGAGCTTCAGTGAGTCGGGCTGAAGAACAACTAGAACGCCTGAAGCAGGAGACCGCTGACCTGAAGAGGAAAAACACTGAGCTGGAGCAGCTTTCAGACACAGATGATCACATCCATTTACTCCAGGTAACCCAATCCAATGACAGTCATTCTCGTTGTATAGAAAAACAGCAAAGTCTGGTGAATTTCCAGTGCTGTATTTCATCGGTTGCTTGTTCGTTTAGAGTTTCCAGTCTCTCTGTGCATCTGGATCTTCAAAATTATCCAGGATCATCATCAGTTCTCGTCTCTCTTTCGATGATGTCCGTAAATCTGTCGCTAAACTCAGAGACCAGCTAAATCAGTGCTGCAGAGAGCAGATGGAAAACACACCTGGCACAGGTAAGTTATCAGGCGTTCATCTGTGTATTAATGATGTAGAATACTCTCTCAAGATGAGATCTGAACACCATCTGGTTTTCGTAGTCAAACACGTGCGGATCATTCTTGGCCCTGATTTTGAGAGCAGAGATGAATACCTCAGATGTGAGTTTAACTCTTAAAATCAACTTTTTATTTACACTCTATAATACGCTGAGTATATATTTTTTTCTTTCAGGATTTTATGATCATTAGAAAGTTTAGAAGAACAGCATGTTTTTTGAAATATAAATATTTTGTAACATCATAAATGCCTTTTGATCCATTTAAAGCACCGTTGCTAAATAAAAATATTAATTTCGAATAATAATTTATTAATAAATTATTCTAATTAGCATTTCAAATAAACACTGATGTTTGTGTCTTTCTATTCATCAAACAATCCTGGAAAAAAAAACTTTTTTAAATATTAATAATAATAGTAATATTTTGAGACCAGAGATGAATACCTCAGATGTGAGTTTAAAGCTGCGGTAGGGAACTTTTGACGCTCTAGCGGTTAATAAACAGAACTGCTTGCGTCTTGCGGAAGAACATCGTAGCCGGAACTACTTCTCTCTGTTTATGTCTATGAAGAATCACAAAGGTACTGGGTTACTCCGCCGCGGTACCCCCGAAGCAATCTAAAATAGTCCGAATATAAACACTTATTATAGGTGCACCCTAGTGATTCAGGACAAGCTAAAAACACGGTTTGGAAAATGGATTCATGGTGTACTCGCTTATTATGTTCATTTTTCTACATTTTGAACACAAACAAAGTTACGGACCGCAGCTCTGATTGGTTGTTTTTTACCGGGAGCGATGTATTCCTGCAAATAGCAATATGACACTGGGAGGAGCCAGAGGAGCTTGATTTTTACACAGATTATCTGTCTCATATTCTACTGTCAGGACATTATGACAGGTTTAATAAATATGTAAAAAATATATTTTTACAAAAGTTACCTACTGCAGCTTTAACTCTTAGAATCAACTCTAATATGAATTTCGGAAAACTTTATTTACACTCTATAATACGCTGGGTTGAAAACAGCTAAGTATAATTTTTTTTTCAGGATTTTTTGAAGATTTGAAAGTTTAGAAGAACAGCATTTTGTAACCTCATAAATTACATTTGATCTGTTTAAAGCATCCTTGCTAAATAAAAATATTAATTTCTAGAATAATTTATAAATAAATGCTGATCTTTGGGTCTTGCTTTTCATCAAACAATCCCGGAATTTTTTTTTTTTTAAGTTTTAAATATTAATAATAATAGTAATATTTTGAGACCAGAGATGAAATACCTCAGATGTGAGTTTAACTCTTAAAATCAACTCTAATATAAATTTCAGAAAAAAAAAGATTTACACGGGTTGAAAACAGCAGAGTATAATTTTTTTTTCTTTTCATGATTTTTTGAGGAATAGAAAGTTTAGAAGAACAGCATATTTCAGTTGGATCAGTTTAAAGCATCCTTGCTAAATAAAAATATTAATTTCTAATAGTAATTTATAAATTAATGCTGATCTTTGGGTCTTTCTATTCATCAAACAATCCTGAAAAAAAAAAACAGTTTTAAATATAAATAATAATAGTCATATTTTTAGACCTTGAGATGAATACCTCAGATGTGAGTTTGACTCCAAAAAAAAAAACTTTAATATGGAAAGCTTTTTATTTTCAAAAAACTTTGGGTGAAATATTGACTAACCCAACTTTTGGTTTAAAGATGTATTTAAAAAAATTAACCCTAACTGTTGGGTTAGTCCATATTTGACCCAAAGTTGTGTTGCATACTTAAGTTGTAACGAGTTGTTATTTGAGTAACTGTGAACCAACCCAGTGTTTTTATAAATGCCTAGTAAAAACCAGATGAACACACGATTATCTGTTGATGTTCTTTTTAGATTTCCATCAGTTGACTCTGGATCCCAACACAGCGAGTAAACACCTTCAACTCTCTGATGGGAACAGGATGGTTACTAGCTCTGTGACAGGCCTGCTGTATCCTGATCATCCGGACAGATTTGATTCTGTAGTTCAGGTGTTGTGTAGAGAGAGTGTGTGTGGACGCTGTTACTGGGAGAGAATGAACGTTTGGGTGTATCACTGTCTTATAAGAGCATCAGCAGGAAGGGACGCGGCAATGAGAGTAAGTTTGGACATAATGACCAGTCCTGGATTTTGCTGTGCTCTTCCCCCAAATACACATTCCTGCACAACAATATAAAGACTTAATTCACCCTAGAGTCCAGCTTCTGTAGGATAGGAGTGTATGTGGATCACGGAGCTGGAATCCTGTCCTTCTACAGCGTCTCTGACACAATGAGCCTCATTCATAAAGTCCAGTCCACATTCACTCAGCCGCTCTATCCTGGGTTTCTACTGGATAGAAATGTATCCGTGAAACTGTGTCATGTAACAACATAAACAAATATTGTACGTGCTATTAGAAATCAGTAATTGTGAGATGCTTATGGGTCTAATTAAAAGTCAAAATGAAAAGTGAATATCACATCATGAACTACAAACAGCTTGAATATGAACAAATAATTAGTTGTGAATCGGTGTAATTTTACGCAAATTATATATATTAAAAAAATTCATTTAAAAAATCAGTCTTTTGTTGATATTTGATGTAAATGTTATATATTTTTTATTTTATGTTTTAAATGTCATCATTTACACACTGGTGTGATTTGGGTTGAATCAGTTTTAATTTGGCACAGTCCTTTCTGTATCTTAAATCAATTACTGTAATGATTAACATTCTGTTTTTATGCAGGAGCTATATATATATATACAGTGCTTTAAGTGGCCCAAAAGAGGTGCCGGTTATAGCCAAAAAAAAAATATTTTCAGTTTTTTTTTTTTTTTTTTTGATGATTCCCCTCATCCCCTGAGGTAACAACAACTATATTGAAGGGCTTTTATATACAGCAGTCAACAGGCAACCTGAATAATACATCCTTTTATTAGTTTATGGATTTGCTTGAGCTAGAAAGAACTACTGAACATAAATAAAATGTGCAAAGGATTTTGAAAAAATACCCTTAGAAAGAGCTACTGCATTACTGCATTCAAACTTCCAAACTGACTGAAATGATTCGGGAACCAGCTCCGAACTCCCGAACTGATTCAAATAATTCGCGATCCCCAAACGGACTCTAATGATTCGCGAACCCGCTTTGAACTCCCGAACTGATTCAAATGATTCGCGTTCCCCAAACTGACTCAAATGATTCGCGAACCCGCTATGATCTCCCGAACTGACTCAAATGAATCACTCTCCGAACTCCCGAACTGATTCAAATGATTTGCGATCCCCAAACGGACTCTAATGATTCGCGAACCCTCTTTGAACTCCCGAACTGATTCAAATGATTCGTGTTCCCCAAACTGACTCAAATGATTCGCGAACCCGCTATGATCTCCCTAACTGACTCAAATGATTCGCGAACCCGCTTTGAACTCCTTGAACTGACTTAAATGATTTGCGAACCCGCTACGAACTCCCGAACTGACTCAAATGATTGGCGAACCCGCTTTGAACTCCCGAACTGACTCAAATGATTGGCGAACCCGCTTTGAACTCCCGAACTGACTCAAATGATCGGCGAACCCGCTACGAACTCCCGAATTGATTCAAATGATCCGCTAAACCGCTCCGAACTCCCGAGTTGATTCAAATGATTCGCGTTCCCCAAACTGAATCAAATGATTCGCGAACCCGCTCTGATCTCCCGAACTGACTCAAATGATTGGCGAACCCGCTACGAACTCCCGAATTGATTCAAATGATCCGCTAAACCGCTCCAAACTCCGGAGTTGATTCAAATTATTTGCGATCCCCAAACTGACTCAATGATTCGCGAACCCACTCCGATTTCTCGAACTGATTCAAATGATCCGCGAAGCTGCTTCGAACTCCCGAACTGACTCAAATGATTCACGCTCCATACTCCGAACTAGGAAGAATTAGGAAGCGTGCATTGTGAAGGGTGCTCTGAAAAGCGGCAGTGAAGGAAAAGGATTGAAACCTCTATTAAAACAGATGTCCAAATGAACATACTGGTACGCTAAAAGCACGTTCTGGGCGCACAGAGAGGTGGTGGTACGCTCAAGAGCTATATTTGGACTATATTTGGATTTATACCGGTGCGTACCGCCCCACTTAAAGCACTGTATATATATATATATATATATATATATATTATTTTTTCTGGCCATAAAACTGAAAGCCGTAGTAAAGCATAAATACTTCAAAATAAGAGTCCCCGAGTATTTCCGTGCGTTATATCACGGGATATCATAGTTCCTGGATATTCTTGGTATTTTGGATACACAATAACCTGTATCTGTCAAGAGTAAAATCTGGTAACTTCTCTTGTCCTCTGTCACAGAAAGAAAAGACTAAATTGATTTGATGAGCATCATCACAATTGTGTTACTGTCTCTTTAAACACATTATTATCTGCAAAAAGCAACATCGCATTCTAAACTTGCAAGTTACCCTGTTTAGAATTGTTTTTGATTTTTTATTTGTAGAGGTCTTACAAAACACTTGAAAAGTCTTTGAATTGGCATTAAAAAAATCAGACATCGTGTTGAAATTTTCAAATTACCATTGTGACCACTATGTGGCGCAGTTGCACCATTTTTCTAGCCGTTCCTCATTTAACTTCATTTATGTAGAATGTTTTCATGGACACCTTGCATTATCACATAGATAATAAAAATCACAATTACTGTAGCAATAACTGACTCTGCCAGTAAACAACTAGTGTTTAGAGATTTTAAAAACACTAGAATTTTAGTACAACCAGAATTTTTTACTTTATGTAAAGCTTGTGTATACCTCAATTTTATATAAAAAAAATAATTTTATGTGAAGGCCTGTATTTAGTAATTAAATAGCAGCAGAAGGTCTTGCTTATAATAAAATAACAGGGTTTACAATTGATTTGTATAAGCACTAAATTCAGTTTCATTCAGTTTTCATTTAACTTAGAAATTCCATTTAGTTTTTCTTGTTTCAGAATATTGTTTAAAAGAGACACAATGTCTAAAAAGCAAACAGGCTTTAATATTGTCGAAATTAGACAATAACGTGCAGTTCATCACAGACAATAACACTCAATGGACTCGCACTGACCTAGTGCATGTAAGAACGTAAAGCTGGAGAATTGCACATAGTCCTGAATAAACATGCTGAAAGTTCACTGCCTCGCGGGCATTGGCTGTATTTCAATATGAATAGACGATCCGATCAGTTCTGATGCAGCGATGAGAAATAACATGCATGGATGTGCAGCTTGATTCACAAAGATCAGGTCAAAATGCAGGAACTCATCCCAGAACCGAAAGCAAAAGGCTTTTTAAACATTCCTCAGAAGCACTGTGACTCCAGTCACATGAGAAGCGTTAATGGAAATGCAATGCAGAGTACTGTACCTTTTAAAATCAAAATGAAACCAACAGTGTCATATTTAAAGGTTTTCTGATAATGCAATTCTGCAGAGCTTTAAATCTCCACTCCTTTTTTCGTCACAGACACCCACAGCCTTTTCTAACCCGCTCTTCTTTTTCTTTCTCCTCCACGAAGCTGGCAACCAGGAAAAGTCCGGATTAATGATAATTTGATTAGCTCGGTTCAGACGGCTTGTTTAGCTCCACCTTCACTCCTCTTTCACCTGCACCTTTCCAAAAAGACAACCATGAGAAGGAAAGAAAACAAACATTACCCTCAGGATCTTTAACTTGCACAAAGCATGCGTTTGTTCGGTTTTAAGAAACAAAACCAAAACACTACAGGAATAGTTAAGCCAAAAATAAACATTTGCTGAAGATTTACTCACCGTCAGGCCATCCAAGTTTAACATGGGTTTGTTTCTTCATCAGATTTGGAGAAATCTAGCATTGCATCACTTGCTCAACAATCCACTGCAAGTGAATGGGTGCCGTCAGAATGGATCGTTGTTTTTTTTTTTGCCAGAAGTTAAAATGCTTTAATGATGGATTGGTTTCTTACAAACACACAGCTTTTGATTTCTCAAGTCATTAACTGATGGACTGGGATTATTGTGATGTTTTTATCTGCTCTCATTCTGACGGCACCCATTCACTACACAAGTGATGTAATGCTACATTTCTCCAAATCTGATGAAGAAACAAACTCATCCTTATCTTGAAGTTTGCTCAAACTCTTCTATTGTGTTCCACAGAAAATAATAATGACAGTATTTCATTTTGGGCTGAACTATCCCGCTGAACTTACCTGTTTGGTACTTTTCTTTAGCTCTCGCCCGTTCATCTGCATCAAAATACCACACGGTAATTGCATATCTACACAATGAGAAAGACAAAGTTTATGAGTTATAAAACAAGACAAGACCAAGAAGACATGAGGAGAAAAGTAACTTTATGTGTAGAGTATGTTTGTCATGTGCTTTAGCGATGATGATGATGATGATGATGATGACCTTGTATCATACGCAGGCTGGACCTCATGAGGGTTTCGTCTATCAGACCAGAATAAAACCAAGCGGTCAAATTTAGGTTCGATGTCTGCAAACTGAGCTTTACCCTCTGGAAATATCCGCAGTACACCCCCATTTACCTGAAAACACCAATAACAGAGATCTCAATTATGAGCTCCGGTTTATCACGTAACAAAGCATCAAAAATGCTATCTCAATTACTTAAAATCCTTATTGTGAAAACACCCAAACAATGAGTGTGATAACATGCACAGGTTTGACATGTAAAATACAGACTATAATGACAATTAGCACAGAAAATCATTTGTTTGAAAATAATCAGTTCGTAAAAACGAGAAAAAAAATGGTTTATAGTAAAGGACTTGCCATGGAAATATGTTGTGTTCCAATCAATTTGACCCAGAGATGATTTCTTTTTCCAGAAGATGCTAGTGAATGTTATTGCATTTGACTAAAACCTAATGCCAAATTTTGTGCATTGTCAAATTTAAATAACACTTTAGAATAGGCAATACAAGAGTTTTTCCTGAACAAACTCCTAATTTGCAGCTTATTAACAATTGTTAATTTTATTTATGGTGCATAAAATATGGTCATGCAAAATAAGACATTAATATGTGCTTTATAAGAAATGATAAACAGCCAATATGCATGCTAATAAGCAACTAGTAATAGTAAGAACTGTTCCTTAAAATAAAGTGCTACCAAAATTTTAGGCGCTTCAACAAAAATGCAAGCTGCACGTTTTTTCATTTAAACTCTCTTAAATGCGTTGCCTGTAGACTTTCGTTGTGAATGCATTACTGTAAATGCAATTTTAGTTTTTTTTATTTTATTTCAATGCAACTTTGTCTCTAATGCTGTTTTCAAACCAACGTGCTCTCGCGCTCGCGTGACTGCTGATAATACAGTCGACTCAGCAGTGCGTGACTGGAGCTTTTTTAGTGATAATGATAAATTCCATTAGCAGAAACAACAGAGCGACACAAACAATGAGAGGCCAGGTCTGGAGGAGGTTAGGATAGGAAACGGCAGCGGAACGCGGCCTTCCTGGAGAGGGACGAGAGGAAAAGGCCACATGCTGGAGAAAGAGACTGCTGTGCTGAGGGCGCGAGAATTAACCGCGGGGACGCGCCGCGCGCACACAAGCTTCTCTCCGTGGAGCTGAACGCACGCGCTTTATGCAGGTACACAGTGAATGCGCACGTATGCACGTGCACTCAAGCGCAGAAGCATCAGGGAAATTGAATTTAAAGTGCTGTGATGTGCAGCTGTGTTACCCCCACCACCCAAGATGCTGAAAAAAGTTAGTTAACCCACCTTCATAATAATCATTATGACCCAACATATCTCGTTTCTGATGACAGTGTTATTTTAGAATTAGTTTTGATTAATTATCTGTTTTAAAGTTTTTATCATTTTGTAGTGTGGTTTTGGTCTTTTTTTTAAAATAATGTTTAGAAAGTTTTTCATTTTTGTCTAAGTTTTAGTTTTGTTTATTTTATTACATCAAGTTAAACGCAATGGAAATGCAGAAATATAAAAGGTTAGTTTTTTTATATTTAAAGTTTAAATGTGTTTTTATATCTATAGTTTATATAGTTTTACACTTATATTTTAAGGTAAAATAATGATAATTTATGGTTAGAATTTTACATGATTATAATAATTCTGATCTGAGAACACGTGACTGAAAATATCGTTTTACTTTTTTTAAATTCTATAAATACTTGTATAAAAACACACACACACACACAGACATATATATATATATATATATATATATATATATATATATATATATATATATATATTATGGGATAGTATTTATGTGTGTATGATGTTTGTGTTGAAGGAATTTATTTACTATAATAAAAATTAGAAATATATAATGTAATGCAATTAAATAAAATCTATTTTTGCAAGAAATATAAAATACATAGTGATTGCAATGTCAATTCTACGTTATTAATAATAATAATTATTATTATTACTATTATTAATAATTATTATTATTATATAGAATATTAACTCGTCAAATTACATATTCCCTATATATATATATATATATATATATAAAGAGGTGACTAAATAAAATAAACACTTTTTTTGTGTTAGATCTTAAATCCTTTCTGCCTTCTGAAAATCTAGTCTAGAAAAAGAGGAAAGGAAAACAGGATCATGGCAGCAGGTAAGAGTCACATGACCTGTGTTTTTCACCTTTGTAACCAAGCAACCAAAGTAAATATGGTGGATATTATGTATGAAACAGAACTGGAATGCAGTCAATGAACAAGAAAACAAACACAGGATTAAAAAAAAAATAGTTTGATAGGACATTTATGCAAACTTTACAAAGTATCCTGAATTAATTGCATGCTTTGTGTGCGAGCAGCACCATGGTTTTCTCTTCTAATGAGTCTCGTGCCTCATTTCCGTGACTCGGTGAGCTGTTTTAGGATCTCTCCTCCTGGTTTTCTCTGGAGAATATAATTGCTGAGGTTAATGGGATTAGGCTGAAATGATGCAGGCATACCGGCACGTATGCAGACACTGGACATTCAGCAAACGATGCATGCTTTAAACACCGCAAAGCCATAAACTCTTCCAGAAGAGGATGCATGATGTCTCAATTTAAAAGTCAAGGAAGATTTGTTTAAATCTTACTCTTTTAATATTTAATCACGATTATAGATGTTAAGATGATTTACGTACCTTGGCATTCCAATTCTTATTAAGGTAATATATGCATGTGACACATCTCCCATCTCCATTCGGGTTGTCCACATGGCGCACATAACCAGAGCCTTTACCTGGATAACATGCCACCATCGCCTGAGAACAAAACAATGCAAGTCAGTTGCACTCATTTTTAATGCATTTTTGCGCTTTTAGTTTTCATATGTAAGCCCCATATCCCTCATTATGAATTATTTGGATTAATGCAAAAAATACATATATTTTGCCCTAAAATAAAAGTAAAAAAAACAAACATGTTTTGTTATACAAAAAAAAAAATATATATATAAAAATATAGTTAAGCCCCATCAAATAATACCAAAATGTAAATATATTTTAAAAGCTAAAAAAAAAATTATTAAAATTAAAATGTAATTGAATGATTTATGAATTTCTTAAATAATGAAATAAAATTATTTGTAAATTATAATTTTTTTTATTTATTTTTTTTTATTTTTTTTTAAATATTTTTAAATGAAATAAATTTAATACTCAATACTTATTTTTCATTTATTTTTATAAATGTGTGTGTGTGTGTGTGTGTGTGTATGGAGTTATAGATATCACATAAAAAATATGATTTTGTCCAATTCATGCAGCTTTAATAACAGAAACCACTTTATTTGAAGTCCAGTCGTGTGAGTTTAAGTTAAAAGCATGGGGCTGATTTTAGAGGAATGCTTTATGTCCGAGAAAACCGATTGTTGAGACTGATGTTTTCAGGCCAAATCAGCATGTCAGTGTTTCACATCAGATCTCCAGCAAGTTTTTCCACATTCCAGACACATTAATACAAAACCATAGCAACATTATAACAAACGTCCTAAACACTAGAGTCCCGCCTGCGCTCTTCTGCCAAAAGTAATGACCGGCTGGAAGTGTGTAATGAAAACATTCGTCTCAGTGATTCCCCTCATTTACAATGTGGAAGGATTTCAGGTTAAATGAACATTAATAAAACCATGAACACTTTGGAGTAAAGACACAGGACAGAGACAAGTTAAAGTTACATTAAAGAAAAGGGAATCAGTATAAAACTAACCAGACAAAGCATCTACAAACAGATGTTTCTGTCTCCAAATCATTTAAAATCACTTTAAAGACATTCAGTGCAATGAAAAAAAATAGAATAAAATGAAATCAGGACCAACACGTTCTAAAACAATAGGAATAGAATTTAAAGCCCCACCAGAGGCAAGAAAGAAGCACTTAAATTCATCATTTAAAAAACAAATAAAAAAGATTTCATAAATGTAATTTAATGGATTTATTGATTTTTATAATTTTTTAAAATACAATTTATATTATTATTATTATTACTATTATAATTATTATTATTATAGTTGTTTAAGTGAATATGAATAGAATATATAAAATAGTTTATTTTTAATTCTCGACATTAAAAATTTCGTCAGTACCAATACTACCAAAATTTAACAATAGTTAAATAAATACATAAGTAGATCTTCATAATTTTAATGTAATGATTGATGAAATAAATGACTCCTAAATGATTAAAAATGCACTTTTAAAATGTTTTTTAGTTATTAATTATTTGGCTGAATACAAAAAAAAAATGCTCTAAAATGAGAAGTACATATTTTGCTATACAAATTTTCTATTAATTTGATAAATTCAAATTAATTAAATCAGTACGAAAACTGCCACAATGTATGAATTCTTTACAAAAACTCTTCCTGAACTTAATTTGAGTGTAATGGTTTTTAAACTATCTTTTTTTATATATAAGAAAAAGTTAATTGTTTGAGAATATTTTTTTCCTTAATGTAAAAAAAATAAGAAATTATTTATGTATTTTTAAATGCAATGCATTTAAGTCAGTACAATTTACCACAATGCAAAAAAAAAAAAAAAAAAAAAAAAAATTATGCATTTAAAAAAAATGTTTTTTTTTTTTTTTGCATTGTGGTAGTATTTGTTGTGTGTGTGTGTGTGTGTCTTTTGATAGCACATGGGTGCAGCTCTCTGCAGGACAATGTAACGGTGTAAGCACAGGTCCCACACACTCCAGGCAGTCTGACTCTGCTTGGCAATATTTCCTGAGCGTCACAACATTTCGTGCTTTAACCCTCACTGCCAAACCTCCACCTCCATGTGTGAGCGCTAAAGTCAGAGATGAACTGATCTGAACCCCGGACGCTTGGCCTCCTGCCAGAGGAAGCAGTATTTTAATGATCCTGCTACGTGCGGCGCGTGAGGGAGGCCGAGACCGAGGAGATGAGCTCGAGAGGAGCACACACATCATCTGTCACTGCCTGAGAAAGTGTGAGGTCTGGCACACAAAAGGACAGGATACTAGATCCAAAAATGATGATAAATCACGGATTCAGCTCGGCGTTGCTGAAATGTGTTCTTGTCGGCGTGGGTCAGCTACGAGGCGAGCACATGGGAGGGGTTTGACTTCCAAACCCAATGAATAAACAGAAACACACCGACCTTCCCTTCCACTTCACTTCCCGTAAAACTCCTGAAAACAAAACCACAGAGACGTGTTCAGCAGATAGTGTGTGTTTCCTCAAGACGCCTTTAGCAGCCAATCAACAAATGTCACTCCGTTTGAGGATTTTCTACACGACTTTAGTTAAGAAAAAAACTGTATTGAAGAACAATTGTGAAAAACAAATGATCTATTGAATAAATGTCCCTTAATGGTTTTTAAATGACTAAAAATACAAGTTATTAAGTATTTGGAGAGAAAATAAAAATCAACAAATTTGCAGCACTTAATGAGTTTAATGATTTTAAATAATGAATAGCTTAATAAACAAATTCACAATTATATATTTTTAAATGAATAAAAATATACTTTTTTTTTTTTTAAATAAGATGCTAATTTGTTTGGGTGAATATTAAAAATAAAATCAACAAATTCTCAATTCCATACATTTTAAATTAAATTAAATTAAATTAAATTAAATTAAATTAAATTAAATTAAATTAAATTAAATTAGTAGACGCTTTTATCCAAAATGACTTACAGTGCATTCAGGTAATAAATTTTTACCTATCATGTGTTCTTTTACTTAATGATTTTAAAATGGTTATACTCTTTTTGTTAAGATATTAATGATTTTTAAATGGTCATATTCTTTTTTTAAAGATATTAATTATTAATATATATATATATAATATATATATATATATATAATATATATATAATATATATATATATATATATATATATATTTTTTTTTTTTTTTTTAAATGATTATATTTTTCTAAAGACATAAACAATTCTTAAATAATAAAAATAATAATAAACTATTTTAATGATTTTTTAATTATTATATTATTTTTTAAAGATATTAATGATTTTTAAATACTAAAAAAAACTATTTTAATGATTTTTAAATGACTTAAGATGTTAATAATTTGGGCGAATATGTATAACAAAAATCAACAAATTCTCAATTAATACATTTCACGTAATGATTTTGAAAATTATAAAAAATATGGCATTTTAAAAAAGATATTAATGTACTGGGACAATATAAAACTGCTTAAATTAATACATTCAATAATTAAGTTTCACTTAAATAGTTGTGATTGATAAAAATAGCAGCTTAATTAACATTCACAATTAGCTTTTTTTAAAACTCGCATTAAAGTCAATTGTACGCTGATGTCTGAAATACTTGTTTCTGATTGGTCAATCCAGGTACTAACTAGTTTTTCAAATATTAGGCAAATTTTATCCTACAATTCAAATCACTATTTCACATCCATGTATTAATTTTAAATGAATACAGTTAATTGAAAAGCATTTTTACTAGGACCTTTTCTTTTGGCCGCATGCTCCATGCTGGAAACTGGATTGTGGATGTGTGTAAGATAACGTACGCCTGGGCCCTTACTGTAAAGGATGTGTTTATGTGGGGTGTGTTGCTCCATCCTACTGCTGTCATTCTTCCGCATTCCTCCCAGCCTCATTAACAGGACGATCCGGCCGCGGAGGGATTTTGTTTACATTCCAGCCCGTTTGAGCCGATGTCGGAATATTAAGAGAGTTCCTGTCCTCTGAACTATAAAAGCCTGACAGCAGGATCCCTCATTAGTGATGAGCTGGTCATATAATCTTTAAAACACCATCTAAAAGTACCCCCAGAGTCCACACAGCTGATTATGTAAAAAGCATCACTTGCTCTGAAGTGAATGGGTGCCGTCGGAATGAGAGTCTCACAAGTAAACCACAGCACTCCAGTCCATCAGTGAACATCTGGAGAAGACAAACGCTGAAACACATCCAGCATTAAAGAGTTTTAACGCATGCGTTTCAGGTCAGTAATCCATAATATAGCTTCCTCCAGTGAAAACGTAATTTGGTCTGAATCAGGCGCGAAATCTGCACATATGGACTCATATTATAAAGTTAAAACTTCTTAATGGTGGATTTGTTTCATATTTTGTCTTCTCCAGATGTTCTCTGATGGACTGGAGTGCTGTGGATTATTGTGATGTTTTTATCTGCTCTCATTCTGACGGCACCCATTCACTGCAGAGCAAGTGATGCAATGCAAATACATTTCTCCAAATCTGATGAAGAAACAAACTCATCCTTATCTTGGATGGCCTGAGGACGGGGGTTAACTTTCATTTTAGATGCACTTTTCTTTTAAAAGATCCTTTTTTTTCTTATTCCG
Source organism: Carassius auratus (assembly GCF_003368295.1). Lineage (NCBI taxonomy): Eukaryota > Metazoa > Chordata > Actinopteri > Cypriniformes > Cyprinidae > Carassius > Carassius auratus. The sequence goes on along the minus strand of NW_020525203.1, from coordinate 653 downwards.
AAAACATTTAAATCTAGAAAACCTTTTTCACTAAAAATACTTTTTGTGCAAGTTGTTAAAGGTTCTTCAAGGAGCCACGGATGCCAATAAAGGACTTTTATTTTAAAGCAGGAAGTGTACATTATAACATGTTTGAGATAAGAACAGAAAAAAAAACTCCTGGTGCATGCTTTGATGCTTTGATGCATTGCAGAAAAAAATGTCTAACGCTTATTCTCTCCATGTGCATTGTTTGCATGTCACAATATCCATACAGGATCAGTCTTTCTTCCATCTTGTGTTGATTTGGACAGTAAACAGCGTCAATCTGTTGCATGGTGCGATAAATCATTTTATGGAAAATCAAAGCGTATACATTACTGAATATTACTTTTTTTTTTAGTTTAGGACAAATTTAGAAGATTTTAAGGAAGAAAGCTAAGCCTGAATGTTTAAAGAGATAGTTCACGTAAGAGTTGATACAAACAAAAAACTAATATTTTGAAGAACTGGTTTTTGGTGAACTATCCCTTTAATGAAGTCTCAGCAGTACTCATAATGCCTCTGGATATTTTTGATTTTAGAGTGATAATATCTCATTTACAGAGTCCCTCAGGACACAATCATTTCCTAAGTAGAAGGAAAAGGAGGATTGACTTGAAGAAAAACCACTG
>NW_020525202.1:0-19080 GCF_003368295.1 Carassius auratus | reverse complement strand
TTGTTCCAAGTGTTATGCGACTTCAGCTAATGATGGGTCCATCAGAAATTTTACGGTGCTAGGGCTGGGTCTGCGTCAGAAGAGAGCCATGCATTGTTTAGTTATGTCAGTGCAGTGCCGTCGGTTGGGGAGAAACGGCAGCATGCACGGCTCCTCGTTAGTATAGTGGACAGTATCTCCGCCTGTCACGCGGAAGACCGGGGTTCGATTCCCGACGGGGAGAGCTGGTTCTTTTCGTCTTCCGAACGATCCATCCAAAATGTTTGGTTGGAGTCGCAGGTCACAGAAGGAGTTCTGCTTCGACGTCAGCCCGAGCCAAAGGACATGCGTTGGCCGGGAATCGAACCCGGGTCAACTGCTTGGAAGGCAGCTATGCTCACCACTATACCACCAACGCAGGGGAAGTCAGCAGCTTTATTGACGCACTGTGTTCCTAATTAATGTTGTTCAGTTGCATTGACACAATACTTTTTGTTTAAAGCGCAATTTAAAAAAAAAAAAAAAAAAGAGTCCAAACAATGACCCCTGCTACGGGTAGTGTTGCAAGTGTTATGCGACTTCAGCTAATGATGGGTCCATCCGATATTATTCCATCCAAAAGTTTTGGGTGGAGGCACAGGTCACAGAGGGAGTTCTGCTTCGACGTCAGCCCGAGCCAAAGGACATGCGTTGGCCGGGAATCGAACCCGGGTCAACTGCTTGGAAGGCAGCTATGCTCACCACTATACCACCAACGCAGCAGGCATTCAGCAAACTTGCGCCGTCACTAAGAAGGCTCGAAGTGCACGAGTCGCCGATAGGGCTAGAGGAGCAGATGAGATCTTTGTTTGGCCCGTCACTAAAGAGAGCCTTCAAGAATTTGCATCCGTCACGTACAAGAAAACGCTGCCTTCCCATCCGGCTAAATAAACACGAAGTGGTCAAACGCAGAGAGTGCCCATTCAGACGATGACCAGTGGCAAGCCCTCTCGCAGCATGCTGGCGGACGGTCAAACTGATTCTGCTCTTGACATTTCGATGTAGCTCTGCAGTGAGCAGAGCACCCAAAAATACAGGTCACTCGCAAAAGTTCCCCTCCACGGAAATCTTTAGTAAAGGCGAAAGATTTATGCGACAATGAAGAGAAACTCGAGCTGTGTCTCCAAACGCTCGGGCCTGTGCGCTGCCTCTGTTAAACTACTACGCTCGCCAAGGGTCATCAAGGGTGACAACGCCTGCCCACATGTGTTTCGTCAGCACCCCCCCCCCCCCCCCCACTCCAAAACGGAGGAGTAAAACTCAAAAAAGTCCCCTCGGCCCACCAATAACCAAAAGCCCAATCAAGGCAATCTCTTTCTCATGCCTCTATCTGAAAAGTTGGATAAAATCTTATATGAAAAAAAAAGTCTTTTAAAGAAATCCCTTATTCCGAGGTCACAGTAGCCACCAGATCCAGTCTGTATCCGCTTCAGTCACCCGGATCCAGTCCGTATCCAGAGAAGATGGTGGATCAACACCTAGAAAGGACCTCTATGGCCCAGAAACACAGCGGAGACCGTGACAACTAGATGAGCCGCAGATACAAATCCCCTGTAAAGACCACCTGGACAAGACCACAGGAAACAGATGATTCTTCTGCACAGTCTGACATTCCTGCAGCCTGGAGCTGATCTACTGGTTTCGTCTGACAAGGGGAGAACTGTCTCCCCGACTGAGCTTGGTTTCTCACCGGGTTTTTTCTCCATCTTTTCACCGATCGAGTTTTGGTTTCTTGCCTCTGTCGCCTCTGGCAGGCGGAGCTTGGGAGACTTCATGTACAGAGATATCGTTGACTTGATTGCAAATTATTGCACAGATACTATTTAAAACTGAACTTAGCTGAATGATGTCATCAAAGATGTCATCAAAGAGTTCAATAACGACTGTCATTTAACTGTCATTTTGCTTTTTGACGCACTGTGTTCCTAATTAATGTTGTTCAGTTGCATTGACGCAATACTTTTTGTTTAAAGCGCAATTTAAAAAAAAAAAAAAAGAATCCAAACAATGACCCCTGCTACGGGTAGTGTTCCAAGTGTTATGCGAATTCAGCTAATGATGGGTCCATCAGAAATTTTACGGTGCTAGGGCTGGGTCTGCGTCAGAAGAAGCCATGCATTGTTTAGTTATGTCAGTGCAGTGCCGTCGGTTCGGGGAGAAACAGCAGCATGCACGGCTCCTCGTTAGTATAGTGGACAGTATCTCCGCCTGTCACGCGGAAGACCGGGGTTCGATTCCCCGACGGGGAGAGCTGGTTCTTTTCATCTTCCGAACGATCCATCCAAAATGTTTGGTTGGAGTCGCAGGTCACAGAAGGAGTTCTGCTTCGACGTCAGCCCGAGCCAAAGGACATGCGTTGGCCGGGAATCGAACCCGGGTCAACTGCTTGGAAGGCAGCTATGCTCACCACTATACCACCAACGCAGGCGGAAGTCAGCAGCTTTATTGACGCACTGTGTTCCTAATTAATGTTGTTCAGTTGCATTGACGCAATACTTTTTGTTCAAAGCGCAATTTAAAAAAAAAAAAAAAAGAGTCCAAACAATGACCCCTGCTACGGGTAGTGTTGCAAGTGTTATGCGACTTCAGCTAATGATGGGTCCATCCGATATTATTCCATCCAAAGGTTTTGGGTGGAGGCACAGGTCACAGAAGGAGTTCTGCTTCGACGTCAGCCCGAGCCAAAGGACATGCGTTGGCCGGGAATCGAACCCAGGTCAACTGCTTGGAAGGCAGCTATGCTCACCACTATACCACCAACGCAGTAGGCATTCAGCAACTTGCGCCGTCACTAAGATGGCTCGAAGTGCACGAGTCGCCGATAGGGCTAGAGGAGCAGATGAGATCTTTGTTTGGACCCGTCACTAAAGAGAGCCTTCAAGAATTTGCATCCCGTCACGTACAAGAAAACGCTGCCTTCCCATCCGGCTAAATAAACACGAAGTGGTCAAACGCAGAGAGTGCCCATTCAGACGATGACCAGTGGCAAGCCCCCTCGCAGCATGCTGGCGGACGGTCAAACTGATTCTGCTCTTGACATTTCGATGTAGCTCTGCAGTGAGCAGAGCACCCAAAAATACAGGTCACTCACAAAAGTTCCCCTCCACGGAAATCTTTAGTAAAAGGCGAAAGATTTATGCGACAATGAAGAGAAACTCGAGCTGTGTCTCCAAACGCTCGGGCCTGTGCGCTGCCTCTGTTAAACTACTACGCTTGCCAAGAGTCATCAAGGGTGACAACGCCTGCCCACATGTGTTTCGTCAGCACCTCCCCCCCCTACTCCAAAACGGAGGAGTAAAACTCAAAAAAGTCCCCTCGGCCCACCAATAACCAAAAGCCCAATCAAGGCAATCTCTTTCTCATGCCTCTATCTGAAAAGTTGGATAAAATCTTATATGAAAAAAAAAGTCTTTTAAAGAAATCCCTTATTACGAGGTCACCGTAGCCACCAGATCCAGTCTGTATCCGCTTCAGTCACCCGGATCCAGTCCGTATCCAGAGAAGATGGTGGATCAACACCTAGAAAGGACCTCTATGGCCCAGAAACACAGCGGAGACCGTGACAACTAGATGAGCCGCAGATACAAATCCCCTGTAAAGACCACCTGGACAAGACCACAGGAAACAGATGATTCTTCTGCACAGTCTGACATTCCTGCAGCCTGGAGCTGATCTACTGGTTTCGTCTGACAAGGGGAGAACTGTCTCCCCGACTGAGCCTGGTTTCTCACCGGGTTTTTTCTCCATCTTTTCACCGATCGAGTTTTGGTTTCTTGCCTCTGTCGCCTCTGGCAGGCGGAGCTTGGGACACTTCATGTACAGAGATATCGTTGACTTGATTGCAAATTATTGCACAGATACTATTTAAAACTGAACTTAGCTGAATGATGTCATCAAAGAGTTCAATAACGAAATGCCTTTAACTGTCATTTTGCTTTTTGACGCACTGTGTTCCTAATTAATGTTGTTCAGTTGCATTGACGCAATACTTTTTGTTTAAAGCGCAATTTAAAAAAAAAAAAAAGAGTCCAAACAATGACCCCTGCTACGGGTAGTGTTCCAAGTGTTATGCGAATTCAGCTAATGATGGGTCCATCAGAAATTTTACGGTGCTAGGGCTGGGTCTGCGTCAGAAGAAGCCATGCATTGTTTAGTTATGTCAGTGCAGTGCCGTCGGTTGGGGGAGAAACAGCAGCGTGCACGGCTCCTCGTTAGTATAGTGGACAGTATCTCCGCCTGTCACGCGGAAGACCGGGGTTCGATTCCCCGAAGGGGAGAGCTGGTTCTTTTCGTCTTCCGAACGATCCATCCAAAATGTTTGGTTGGAGTCGCAGGTCACAGAAGGAGCTCTGCTTCGACGTCAGCCCGAGCCAAAGGACATGCGTTGGCCGGGAATCGAACCCGGGTCAACTGCTTGGAAGGCAGCTATGCTCACCACTATACCACCAACGCAGGCAGAAGTCAGCAGCTTTATTGACGCACTGTGTTCCTAATTAATGTTGTTCAGTTGCATTGACGCAATACTTTTTTGTTTAAAGCGCAATTTAAAAAAAAAAAAAAAGAGTCCAAACAATGACCCCTGCTACGGGTAGTGTTCCAAGTGTTATGCGAATTCAGCTAATGATGGGTCCATCAGAAATTTTACGGTGCTAGGGCTGGGTCTGCGTTAGAAGAAGCCATGCATTGTTTAGTTATGTCAGTGCAGTGCCGTCGGTTGGGGGAGAAACAGCAGCATGCACGGCTCCTCGTTAGTATAGTGGACAGTATCTCCGCCTGTCACGCGGAAGACCGGGGTTCGATTCCCCGACGGGGAGAGCTGGTTCTTTTCATCTTCCGAACGATCCATCCAAAATGTTTGGTTGGAGTCGCAGGTCACAGAAGGAGTTCTGCTTCGACGTCAGCCCGAGCCAAAGGACATGCGTTGGCCGGGAATCGAACCCGGGTCAACTGCTTGGAAGGCAGCTATGCTCACCACTATACCACCAACGCAGGCGGAAGTCAGCAGCTTTATTGACGCACTGTGTTCCTAATTAATGTTGTTCAGTTGCATTGACGCAATACTTTTTGTTTAAAGCGCAATTTAAAAAAAAAAAAAAAGAGTCCAAACAATGACCCCTGCTACGGGTAGTGTTGCAAGTGTTATGCGACTTCAGCTAATGATGGGTCCATCCGATATTATTCCATCCAAAAGTTTTGGGTGGAGGCACAGGTCACAGAAGGAGTTCTGCTTCGACGTCAGCCCGAGCCAAAGGACATGCGTTGGCCGGGAATCGAACCCAGGTCAACTGCTTGGAAGGCAGCTATGCTCACCACTATACCACCAACGCAGTAGGAATTCAGCAACTTGCGCCGTCACTAAGAAGGCTCGAAGTGCACGAGTCGCCGATAGGGCTAGAGGAGCAGATGAGATCTTTGTTTGGGCCCGTCACTAAAGAGAGCCTTCAAGAATTTGCATCCCGTCACGTACAAGAAAACGCTGCCTTCCCATCCGGCTAAATAAACACGAAGTGGTCAAACGCAGAGAGTGCCCATTCAGACGATGACCAGTGGCAAGCCCTCTCGCAGCATGCTGGCGGACGGTCAAACTGATTCTGCTCTTGACATTTCGATGTAGCTCTGCAGTGAGCAGAGCACCCAAAAATACAGGTCACTCGCCAAAGTTCCCCTCCACGGAAATCTTTAGTAAAAGGCGAAAGATTTATGCGACAATGAAGAGAAACTCGAGCTGTGTCTCCAAACGCTCGGGCCTGTGCGCAGCCTCGGTTAAACTACTACGCTCGCCAAGGGTCATCAAGGGTGACAACGCCTGCCCACATGTGTTTCGTCAGCACCCCCCCCCCCCCCCACTCCAAAACGGAGGAGTAAAACTCAAAAAAGTCCCCTCGGCCCACCAATAACCAAAAGCCCAATCAAGGCAATCTCTTTCTCATGCCTCTATCTGAAAAGTTGGATAAAATCTTATATGAAAAAAAAAGTCTTTTAAAGAAATCCCTTATTCCGAGGTCACAGTAGCCACCAGATCCAGTCTGTATCCGCTTCAGTCACCCGGATCCAGTCCGTATCCAGAGAAGATGGTGGATCAACACCTAGAAAGGACCTCTATGGCCCAGAAACACAGCGGAGACCGTGACAACTAGATGAGCCGCAGATACAAATCCCCTGTAAAGACCACCTGGACGAGACCACAGGAAACAGATGATTCTTCTGCACAGTCTGACATTCCTGCAGCCTGGAGCTGATCTACTGGTTTCGTCTGACAAGGGGAGAACTGTCTCCCCGACTGAGCCTGGTTTCTCACCGGGTTTTTTCTCCATCTTTTCACCGATCGAGTTTTGGTTTCTTGCCTCTGTCGCCTCTGGCAGGCGGAGCTTGGGAGACTTCATGTACAGAGATATCGTTGACTTGATTGCAAATTATTGCACAGATACTATTTAAAACTGAACTTAGCTGAATGATGTCATCAAAGATGTCATCAAAGAGTTCAATAACGACTGTCATTTAACTGTCATTTTGCTTTTTGACGCACTGTGTTCCTAATTAATGTTGTTCAGTTGCATTGACGCAATACTTTTTGTTTAAAGCGCAATTAAAAAAAAAAAAAAAGAGTCCAAACAATGACCCCTGCTACGGGTAGTGTTGCAAGTGTTATGCGACTTCAGCTAATGATGGGTCCATCCGATATTATTCCATCCAAAAGTTTTGGGTGGAGGCACAGGTCACAGAGGGAGTTCTGCTTCGACGTCAGCCCGAGCCAAAGGACATGCGTTGGCCGGGAATCGAACCCAGGTCAACTGCTTGGAAAGCAGCTATGCTCACCACTATACCACCAACGCAGTAGGCATTCAGCAACTTGCGCCGTCACTAAGAAGGCTCGAAGTGCACGAGTCGCCGATAGGGCTAGAGGAGCAGATGAGATCTTTGTTTGGACCCGTCACTAAAGAGAGCATTCAAGAATTTGCATCCCGTCACGTACAAGAAAACGCTGCCTTCCCATCCGGCTAAATAAACACGAAGTGGTCAAACGCAGAGAGTGCCCATTCAGACGATGACCAGTGGCAAGCCCCCTCGCAGCATGCTGGCGTACGGTCAAACTGATTCTGCTCTTGACATTTCGATGTAGCTCTGCAGTGAGCAGAGCACCCAAAAATACAGGTCACTCACAAAAGTTCCCCTCCATGGAAATCTTTAGTAAAAGGCGAAAGATTTATGCGACAATGAAGAGAAACTCGAGCTGTGTCTCCAAACGCTCGGGCCTGTGCGCTGCCTCTGTTAAACTACTACGCTCGCCAAGGGTCATCAAGGGTGACAACGCCTGCCCACATGTGTTTCGTCAGCACCTCCCCCCCCACTCCAAAACGGAGGAGTAAAACTCAAAAAAGTCCCCTCGGCCCACCAATAACCAAAAGCCCAATCAAGGCAATCTCTTTCTCATGCCTCTATCTGAAAAGTTGGATAAAATCTTATATGAAAAAAAAAGTCTTTTAAAGAAATCCCGGTAACACTTTAGAATAAGGTTCCATTAGTTAATGTTAGTTAATGTATTAATTAACATGAACAAACAATGAATAATACATTTATTACTGTATTTATTCATCTTCGTTAATGTTAGCTAATGAAAATACAGTTATTCATTGTTAGTTCATGGTAATTCACAGTGCATTAACTAATGTTAACAAGCACAACTTTTGATTTAAATAATGCATTAGTAAATGTTGAAATTAACATGAACTAAGACTTATAAATGCTGTAGAAGGATTGTTCTTGCTTAGTTCATGTTAACGAAAGTAGTTAACTAACATTAACTAATGGAACCTTATTCTAAAGTGTTACCAACTTATTCCGAGGTCACCGTAGCCACCAGATCCAGTCTGTATCCGCTTCAGTCACCCGGATCCAGTCCGTATCCAGAGAAGATGGTGGATCAACACCTAGAAAGGACCTCTATGGCCCAGAAACACAGCGGAGACCGTGACAACTAGATGAGCCGCAGATACAAATCCCCTGTAAAGACCACCTGGACAAGACCACAGGAAACAGATGATTCTTCTGCACAGTCTGACATTCCTGCAGCCTGGAGCTGACAAACTTCCTGTTTGTTGTTGACGGCTGAACTGCGTTTGAGCTCCGTCACTATATTCTTTTCATTGACTATTTTTAACTTAAAAATCCATTTTATACACCATCGTTTCCGTTTATATAACGCGTGAATATATCCTCTATTGTATTCTACAACAAAAACAATTAGAGCGACTCGCTATCACTAGATTTATTTTGATCTTCCGGGTCCGCTATTAGCTTTTAGCCAGTTAGCATCAGCAAGCGTGGTTGCTGCTAACTGAGCTTACATTGCTAATACTCTATTCACACACATTACCACTGCTGTACTCACTGTTACTTGCTTTAATGGCGGATGAATGTCTCCACTCTGTGCAGCTCGAGCTCGAGGCCGTGGGGAAGCAGATTCGCGACCTGGAACGGAGGCAGGCCGAGCTGAGAGAGCGGAGAGCCGCGCTGGAATCATCCCGGGCTGACGCTCACAAGTCCGGGGTAAGTATACAGCGTGCTGTTAACAGTCCCACCACGTCTACTCCGTGTGTTTCTCTGCGCAGGCCCGGTGCACCCAGGACGCGATCTTCCCAGATGTCCTTCACTGCGACGCCGGGACACCACGGACCCTGGGTGCATCCACAGCGGAGGATGCGAGCCGGGTCCCGGGCGACGACATCTCCCCCTCCTGCCTTCGAGATCTCCATCCAGAACCGCTTCGCTCCCCTCCGCGAGACAGGACGCGACGCTGTGATCATCGGAGACTCCATCGTCCGACACGTAAGTGCTACGTTAGCCGAAGGTAAAGTGCACACTCATTGTTTGCCTGGTGCTCGTGTTCTCGATGTTTCTGCGCAGATACCCGCGATCCTGAAGGACGACGAGAGCCCGAGAGCGGTCGTGCTTCACGCCGGGGTTAACGACACCACGCTGCGGCAGACGGAGACGCTGAAGAGGGACTTCAGGAGCCTGATCGAGACGGTTCGCAGCACGACGCCCGCGGCGACGATCATCGTGTCAGGACCACTGCCCACGTATCGACGAGGACACGAAAGGTTCAGTAGACTTTTTGCTTTAAATGAATGGTTGTTGTCATGGTGTAAAGAACAGAAACTGCTATTTGTTAATAACTGGAATCTTTTCTGGGAGCGTCCTAGACTGTTTCGCGCTGATGGATTACACCCCAGCAGAGTCGGAGCGGAGCTGCTCTCTGACAACATCTCCAGGACACTTCGCTCCATGTGACTAGTAAGACAATTCTCAAATAACCATTATGATGAGTTTTGTTCCACCCGCTTAAATGATAAAAGTACTTGTGCTGTAAAACCTATTAAGACTGTGTCTGTTCCCAGAATAGTGAGGTCAAAATATAAATATAAATATAATGTAGGATCTAGAAAAAATCTTATCGTAATTAAACCAGAAAAATGTAAAGTAAATGAACAAAAACAATTTTTAAAGTTTGGGCTCATAAATATTAGATCACTCACACCAAAAGCAGTTATTGTAAATGAAATGATCACAGATAATAGTTTTGATTTACTCTGCTTGACTGAAACCTGGCTAAAACCAAATGATTATTTTGGTCTAAATGAGTCTACTCCACCAAACTACTGTTATAAGCATGAGCCCCGTCAGACTGGTCGTGGCGGGGGTGTTGCAACAATATATAGTGATATTCTCAATGTTACCCAGAAAACAGGATACAGGTTTAACTCTTTTGAAATACTAATGCTAAATGTTACTCTGTCAGACATGCAAAAGAAATCTAATGTATCTCTTGCTCTGGCTACTGTGTATAGACCACCAGGGCCGTATACAGAATTCCTAAAAGAATTTGCAGATTTCCTCTCAGACCTTCTAGTTACAGTTGATAAGGCGCTAATCATGGGAGATTTTAATATTCACGTTGATAATACAAATGATACATTAGGACTTGCGTCTACTGACCTAATAAACTCCTTTGGAGTCAAGCAAAATGTCACCGGGCCCACTCATCGTTTTAATCATACACTAGATTTAATTATATCGCATGGCATCGATCTTACTGCTATAGATATTGTACCTCAAAGTGATGATATTACAGACCATTTCCTCGTATCGTGCATGCTGCGTATAACTGATATTAACTATATGTCGCAGCGATACCGTCTGGCCAGAACTATTGTTCCAGCCACCAAAGACAGATTCGCAAATAACCTGCCTGATCTATCTCAACTGCTATTTGTACCCAAAAATACACATGAATTAGACAAAATTACTGACAACATGGGCACTATTTTCTCTAATACATTAGAAGCTGTTGCCCCAATCAAATTGAAAAAAGTTAGAGAAAAACGTACTGTACCATGGTATAACAGTAATACTCACTCTCTCAAGAAAGTAACTCGTAGTCTTGAACGCAAATGGAGAAAAACTAACTTAGAAGTTTTTAGAATTGCATGGAAAAACAGTATGTCCAGCTATAGACAGGCTCTAAAAACTGCTAGGGCAGAGCATATACACAAACTCATTGAAAATAACCAAAACAATCCAAGGTTTTTATTTAACACAGTGGCTAAGTTAACAAATTACCAGATGCCACCTGATTCAAATATTCCACCAACGTTAAATAGTAATGACTTTATGAATTTCTTCACTGATAAAATAGATAACATTAGAAATACAATAGTGAATGTAGATTCTACAGCATCTAACACTTCAGTTTCATCCATCGCACCCAAACATAAACTGCAGTGCTTTACAACCATAGGACAGGAGGAGCTAAATAAACTTATCACTGTATCTAAACCAACAACATGTTTATTAGATCCTGTACCCACTAAATTACTGAAAGAGCTGTTACCTGTAGCCGAAGAACCGCTTCTCAATATCATAAACTCGTCGTTATCTTTAGGACACGTCCCAAAACCATTCAAGCTGGCGGTTATCAAGCCTCTTATTAAGAAACCAAAACTAGATCCTAGTGTACTGGCAAATTATAGGCCTATTTCAAATCTTCCATTTATGTCTAAAATTTTAGAAAAAGTTGTGTCTGCTCAATTGAGCACCTTCCTGCATAAAAATGATCTGTATGAAGAATTTCAGTCAGGTTTTAGGCCCCACCATAGCACAGAAACTGCACTTGTTAAAATTACAAATGACCTGCTCCTTGCGTCAGACCAAGGCTGCATCTCATTTCTAGTCTTACTTGATCTTAGTGCTGCGTTCGACACCATAGATCATGACATACTCATAGATCGATTACAAAACTATACAGGTATTCAAGGGCAGGCTCTAAGATGGTTTAGATCCTACCTGTCCGATCGCTACCATTTTGTTTACTTAAATGGGGAGTCATCTCATTTATCATCAGTAAAATATGGAGTGCCACAAGGATCCGTCCTAGGTCCCCTTCTATTTTCAATATACATGTTGCCCCTTGGTAATATTATTAGAAAATACGGAATTAGCTTCCACTGTTATGCTGATGATACTCAGCTATATATATCAACGAGACCAGATGAAACTTCCCAATTATCTAAGCTAACAGATTGTGTTAAAAATGTAAAAGATTGGATGACAAAGAATTTTCTCCAATTAAATTCGGATAAGACGGAGATATTAATTATTGGACCAAAAAACACTACACAGAATCTTGTAGATTACAATCTGCAACTAGACGGATGTACTGTAACTTCCTCTACAGTCAGAAATCTGGGTGTTATATTAGACAGCAATTTGTCTTTTGAAAATCATATTTCCAATGTTACAAAAATTGCATTCTTCCATCTTAGAAACATTGCCAAGCTACGAAACATGTTATCTGTTTCTGATGCAGAAAAGCTAGTTCATGCATTCATGACCTCTAGACTGGACTATTGTAATGCACTTCTAGGTGGTTGTCCTGCTTCTTCAATAAACAAGCTACAGGTCGTCCAAAATGCAGCAGCGAGAGTCCTTACGAGGTCAAGAAAATATGATCATATTACCCCAATTTTACAGTCTCTGCACTGGCTACCTATTAAGTTCCGCATCAGTTACAAATTATCATTACTTACCTATAAGGCCCTAAATGGTTTAGCTCCAGCGTACCTAACTAGCCTTCTACCACGTTACAACCCATCACGCACCCTAAGGTCACAAAACGCTGGACTTTTGGTAGTTCCTAAGATAGCAAAGTCCACTAAAGGAGGTAGAGCCTTCTCACATTTGGCTCCCAAACTCTGGAATAGCCTTCCTGATAATGTTCGGGGTTCAGACACACTCTCTTTGTTTAAATCTAGATTAAAAACACATCTCTTTCGCCAAGCATTCGAATAATGTATCTTTTTAATTGTGAGTGTAGTTGCATCTGATCAAAGGTGCATTTTTATTCATTAGCTTGGGTTAAACTAATTTTACTTTGTTGGATCAGCAGCTATGCTAATGATGTCTGTATTTTGTTTCTATGTTTTGCCACGGGATTCACATCCCGTGGTAACTAGGATTTACACAAGCTCCAGTCTGCATCCAGAACACCTGAGAAGAGATGATGCTGACCCTCAGAGGACCTCAGATGATGCTAACCCTGAATGAACAAACAGAACTAACAATTATTCCTAAATGTGTGACTTAATCATATAATAACTTAATTAATAATATTGATAGTTCATCGTCTAGCTGACTACGTCTTGTATTATTATTATTTTTTAGTTTTTCTAAAATCCTGTCAAATGTGCACAAACTACTAGCTACTACTAAATATTGTAGAAACATAATTTTCTGTAAAGTTGCTTTGTAACGATTTGTTTTGTAAAAAGCGCTATACAAATAAACTTGAATTGAATTGAATTGAATTGAATCTACTGGTTTCGTCTGACAAGGGGAGAACTGTCTCCCCGACTGAGCCTGGTTTCTCACCGGGTTTTTTCTCCATCTTTTCACCGATCGAGTTTTGGTTTCTTGCCTCTGTCGCCTCTGGCAGGCGGAGCTTGGGACACTTCATGTACAGAGATATCGTTGACTTGATTGCAAATTATTGCACAGATACTATTTAAAACTGAACTTAGCTGAATGATGTCATCAAAGAGTTCAATAACGAAATGCCTTTAACTGTCATTTTGCTTTTTGACGCACTGTGTTCCTAATTAATGTTGTTCAGTTGCATTGACGCAATACTTTTTGTTTAAAGCGCAATTAAAAAAAAAAAAAAAAGAGTCCAAACAATGACCCCTGCTACGGGTAGTGTTCCAAGTGTTATGCGAATTCAGCTAATGATGGGTCCATCAGAAATTTTACGGTGCTAGGGCTGGGTCTGCGTCAGAAGAAGCCATGCATTGTTTAGTTATGTCAGTGCAGTGCCGTCGGTTGGGGGAGAAACAGCAGCATGCCCGGCTCCTCGTTAGTATAGTGGACAGTATCTCCGCCTGTCACGCGGAAGACCGGGGTTCGATTCCCCGACGGGGAGAGCTGGTTCTTTTCGTCTTCCGAACGATCCATCCAAAATGTTTGGTTGGAGTCGCAGGTCACAGAAGGAGTTCTGCTTCGACGTCAGCCCGAGCCAAAGGACATGCGTTGGCCGGGAATCGAACCCGGGTCAACTGCTTGGAAGGCAGCTATGCTCACCACTATACCACCAACGCAGGCGGAAGTCAGCAGCTTTATTGACGCACTGTGTTCCTAATTAATGTTGTTCAGTTGCATTGACGCAATACTTTTTGTTTAAAGCGCAATTTAAAAAAAAAAAAAAGAGTCCAAACAATGACCCCTGCTACGGGTAGTATTGCAAGTGTTATGCGACTTCAGCTAATGATGGGTCCATCCGATATTATTCCATCCAAAAGTTTTGGGTGGAGGCACAGGTCACAGAGGGAGTTCTGCTTCGACGTCAGCCTGAGCCAAAGGACATGCGTTGGCCGGGAATCGAACCCAGGTCAACTGCTTGGAAGGCAGCTATGCTCACCACTATACCACCAATGCAGTAGGCATTCAGCAACTTGCGCCGTCACTAAGAAGGCTCGAAGTGCACGAGTCGCCGATAAGGCTAGAGGAGCAGATGAGATCTTTGTTTGGACCCGTCACTAAAGAGAGCCTTCAAGAATTTGCATCCCGTCACGTACAAGAAAACGCTGCCTTCCCATCCGGCTAAATAAACACGAAGTGGTCAAACGCAGAGAGTGCCCATTCAGACGATGACCAGTGGCAAGCCCTCTCGCAGCATGCTGGCGGACGGTCAAACTGATTCTGCTCTTGACATTTCGATGTAGCTCTGCAGTGAGCAGAGCACCCAAAAATACAGGTCACTCGCAAAAGTTCCCCTCCACGGAAATCTTTAGTAAAAGGCGAAAGATTTATGCGACAATGAAGAGAAACTCGAGCTGTGTCTCCAAACGCTCGGGCCTGTGCGCTGCCTCTGTTAAACTACTACGCTCGCCAAGGGTCATCAAGGGTGACAACGCCTGCCCACATGTGTTTCGTCAGCACCCCCCCCCCACTCCAAAACGGAGGAGTAAAACTCAAAAAAGTCCCCTCGGCCCACCAATAACCAAAAGCCCAATCAAGGCAATCTCTTTCTCATGCCTCTATCTGAAAAGTTGGATAAAATCTTATATGAAAAAAAAAAGTCTTTTAAAGAAATCCCTTATTCCGAGGTCACCGTAGCCACCAGATCCAGTCTGTATCCGCTTCAGTCACCCGGATCCAGTCCGTATCCAGAGAAGATGGTGGATCAACACCTAGAAAGGACCTCTATGGCCCAGAAACACAGCGGAGACCGTGACAACTAGATGAGCCGCAGATACAAATCCCCTGTAAAGACCACCTGGACAAGACCACAGGAAACAGATGATTCTTCTGCACAGTCTGACATTCCTGCAGCCTGGAGCTGATCTACTGGTTTCGTCTGACAAGGGGAGAACTGTCTCCCCGACTGAGCCTGGTTTCTCACCGGGTTTTTTCTCCATCTTTTCACCGATCGAGTTTTGGTTTCTTGCCTCTGTCGCCTCTGGCAGGCGGAGCTTGGGACACTTCATGTACAGAGATATCGTTGACTTGATTGCAAATTATTGCACAGATACTATTTAAAACTGAACTTAGCTGAATGATGTCATCAAAGAGTTCAATAACGAAATGCCTTTAACTGTCATTTTGCTTTTTGACGCACTGTGTTCCTAATTAATGTTGTTCAGTTGCATTGACGCAATACTTTTTGTTTAAAGCGCAATTTAAAAAAAAAAAAAAAGAGTCCAAACAATGACCCCTGCTACGGGTAGTGTTCCAAGTGTTATGCGACTTCAGCTAATGATGGGTCCATCCGATATTATTCCATCCAAAAGTTTTGGGTGGAGGCACAGGTCACAGAGGGAGTTCTGCTTCGACGTCAGCCTGAGCCAAAGGACATGCGTTGGCCGGGAATTGAACCCGGGTCAACTGCTTGGAAGGCAGCTATGCTCACCACTATACCACCAACGCAGTAGGCATTCAGTTTTGCCTCTTCCGTGGCGCGAAATTCAAACAGCGGATACTCATCTGTCAATCATTCGCTCTGAAGGAGAGGAGACGCGTTTTACGATCGGAGATTTCTTCACGAAATTGTTTTGTTTGAACAACATACGCTGCCAAACTCCCAACAAGCAGGTAAAGTGAATTCTGTGTTTCTTTTTAAAAAAGTAAACAAAAAAAAAACGTAGAATTAATTACTTATTATATTATCATATAATCATATTTATGTGATTAATTATAGCAACTGTTTTGAATGTTATCTGATTTTCAAGACTTTAGTGCAAAAAAAAAAAAAAAAATATATATATATATATATATATATATATATATATATGTGTGTGTGTGTGTGTGTGTGTGTGTGTGTGTGTGTGTGTGTATATATATATATATGTATGTATATATGTATATGTATATATGTCAACATTTACTGTGTGGTACAACTTAAAATAACTATTTCCTATGTTAAATTAACTTTATTTCTGTGATGCATCATTTATACTCTTCAGTGTGTCATATGATCCAGAAATCATTGATTATTTGCTCACAAAACATTTCTTATTGTAATCAATGTTGATATTATCATTTTCTCTACAATGATAAAAGCACATTATTTTCAGAGACTGGAGTAATAATTCTGAAAATTCAGCTTTTCATAACAGGAATACATTACAATGATTAGAAAATATATTCAAATGTAAAAAAAACATTTAAAATTGTACAAATAAAAATGCAATTCTACTGTTGCATATATATCCATATAAATATAATATTACAATGGTATATATATATATATATTATGAATTATAAAATACATTTGATATATTTAATTGGAATCTATATTTCAGGAATGTTTAGATGATGCGTGCTCTGTCAAGACCCATCCTCCACAGAGTAGGTCACCCTAAAGACGGTCTCACTCTCAGTCCACCAAAACATCACACCAGACACTTTGACAGCGGAGGATCAAAGGTCAGAAGGGTTTCTTCCAGATGCAGGTAAATAAATAATTCATACAGGCCCTTATGTGTGTAAACTGTCTCTCTCAATGTGCACACAACACCAAGACATTATATTTTAATAAAGTAATCCTGTTAATCTTCTGTAGAACACCACACCATCGGCCATAAAAGGGTCCCTCGTTCAGCTCACACTGGACCTCCTCAGAACAGCTGGTCTTCGTGTTGGACCATAGATGGACAGATCTGTTGAGAATTGCCCGTGAACATCTCTTGGCAACGCAACATAGGAGCAAGGATCTTCTTAAACAGGTGGAAGGCTTTTTTTTTCTTCTTCTGTGTTTTCCACAACTTTAAATTGTATTATTATTAATATTATTGTAGCTGTTGTTGTTTAATCTACAATTTTAAATTATTTAATTGATTTCCATTTGTTAAATAAAACATCAGAAGTATTGGCCTTGTTTACACTGTACTTTAGTGTGTTAATTAATTGTATTGACTCTGTATTGTTATTTTATCTTGCTCAGTTTTGTAAACATGTTAGTTTACAATGTTAGTTACGGCTATTATTAAACTCTGTAAATAAATATTTTATTTAAAATACTCTACCAGTCAAATGTTTTTCAGCAGTAAGATTTGTAATGTTTTTTGAGGAGTCTCTTCTGCTCACCAAGCCAGCCTTTATTTTATCCAAAGTACAGCAAAAACAGTAGCATTTTAAATATTCTTACTATTTTAAATCAGCTGCTTTCTATTTCAATTCAATTCAAGTTTATTTGTATAGCAATTTTTACAATACAAATCGTTACAAAGCAACTTTACAGAAAATTATGTTTCTACAATATTTAGTAGTAGCTTATAAGTGGTGACTGTCAGTTTGTGCACGTTTGACAGGATTTTAGAAAAATGAATACAAGTAGTTGCACGTAGTCAGCCAGACTATGAACATTATTAATATTATGAATAATTAATAATATTATATGATGCAGTCACATGTGTAGCAATATTTGTTAGTCTGTTTGTTGATTCAGGTTAGCATCATCTGAGGTCCTCTGAGGGTCAGCATCATCTCTTCTCAGGTGTTCTGGATCCAGACTGGATCTTGTGTAATCCCGTGGCAAAACATAGAAACAAATAGAGACATCATTAGCATAGCTGCCTGATCCATCAAAGTAAAATGAATTAGTTTAACCAAAGATAAAGAATAATAATGCACTCACAATTTAAGAGATATATTATTTGAAAGCTTGGCGAAAGAGATGTGTTTTTTAATCTAGATTTAAACAGAGACAGTGTGTCTGAACCCCGAACATTATCAGGAAGTCTATATATTTGAATATATACTGTATTTTATATCTCTGATGTGCAGCTGAATGGTCAGCATCATTCCTCCAGTCTTCAGTGTCACATGATCTTCAGAAATCAGAATAATATGATGGTTTACTGCTCAAATCTACTCAAATCTTACTATATATATGTGTATATATGTATTTTTTTATTTATTTTCATCATCAACATTTTTCATCTTTATCATCCCTTTTAATCAATTTAAATCATCCTTGCTAAAAGAAAAAAGGCATTAATTTCTGTCATTTCTTTCCACCCAAAAGAATGGTATAATCTGTATTGTTAAGAAAGCTTTTATTTCAAATAAATGCAGATCTTTCTATTTAAAGAATCCCTGGGGGAATTGTTTTCTTGAGCAGAAAATCATATTATTCTGATTTCTGAAGATTATGTGACACTGAAGACTGGAGTAATGATGTTGGAAATACAGATGCAACATCACAGAAATAAAATACATTTTACTATATATTCAAATAGAAAGCAGTTATTTTAACTAGTAAAAATATTTCAACAATATAATTGCTTTACTGTATTTTGGATCAAATAAAGGCAGGCTTGGTGAGATTAAAGTCTTACTGTTTCAAAAACATTTAACTGGTAGTGTTATATTTTTTTCTCGTGTTCTCCACACACTTTAGATTTTATTATTGTTGTTGTTGTTGAATCTATACATTTAAATAGTTTCATGTATTTCAATTTGTTAATTAAAAATACTATAAGCATTTGCCTTGTTTGAACTGTATTGAAATGTTTTTTTTTTTTTTTGATTGATTAAAACATGTATACATGTTGTTGATTTTCTTTTTTTATTGATATTACATTTTTATTGACTTGCTCAGATATGTAAACACTGAATGTTATAACTGTTACTATTAAACATAAATAATTATTTAATGTAAAACATATTTTTATTGTTTTTCTGTTCTCCACATCTTTATTTGTATTATATTTGTAGGTGTTGTTTAAAAATCTATGATTATTTTATGTATATTTATTATTTAATATATTGGTTAATTTTTATTTTCATTTTTAAGTATATTACTCTATTATAAATAAAATGAAAAACTTACTTTTTTGTGAGTTTTTGTTTTATTTTATATATATGGGTTTTCTGTGCACAGTTATACAAAATATAAATAGATGTCTCTTTAAAAATAAAGGCCTGAACCATTATCAAAATGTTATTTTTAATTATTCAAAATTTTCTATATTAAAAATAACTATTCCATATTATAATGTACATGTTTAT
>NW_020525201.1:0-106561 GCF_003368295.1 Carassius auratus | reverse complement strand
TGTGTGTGTGTGTGTGTGTGTGTGTGTGTGTGTGTGTGTGTGCATGCACATTCTCTTGAGGGAAACTCCATGGATTACTGGATCCTCACGATAAGGAAGTCAAATCTGAGAATTCACCTCAAAATACATTTATCGATTCAGCTGTTCTTTAATGTCTGTTATCTGGGCCTATATGATTTTAATTAGTTAGCTCAGAGGAATTGAAAAATTAAAAGTGATTTTTTATTTTATTTTATAAAGATTTCAAGCTCTGTGTAACTCTGAAGATAAGTGTCAATGAGTGCACCAGCTATAAAAATGTATATGCATCTGTCTGGGAAATGGGATTGTTGGTCATTTTTGTCTATCCAAGCATTTATCCAAGCAGATAAATTAACTCCGTACTAATTGAGTAGTAAATGTTAGTCTATGTGCATCACAGTGTTCTAATCAGGCGTGACGCGCAACAAGCTTTTGCTTAAGTGCAAGAAAGGTTTTGTGCCATAACCAGCAACAATCTATAGCACATATTATAATGATTTCAGCTTTGCCATCACTAAAATAAATAGATTTAAATGAGTACTTCAGTACTTGATTACTTGTGCATGTGTGTTTATGAAACATTCTAATATGCTTGTGTATGTGCATGATATTCAACTATAAGTATATTTATTTGTGTGTGTTTCTCATTACAGGAGCATGGTATTCCAGTAGATCAGGGATATGCCGTGGCACCTCATCATTCTGGTGTGTATCCAGTCCATATTCAGCTTTATGAGGCTGGAAGAAAGCATGGGGCATACGAATGACCAGCACTGAGGAATACCCACACCTCAAACCTGCACGCCACCGCAAGGGATTCATTCATAACGACATCATGGTACGGTTCAACACATCTTTACACCATACAAAAATCTTTTAAGTTTTTGATGTAGAATAAAATGCATTTTTCCTGGGATCAGTATCACAGGAAACAATACATCAGGTACTTGAAAGACTAGTATCACACAATATTTATATCAGAAACTGTAATTGTTTAATATTTAATAATTGATTTCTTCCAAATTGATTTTGTACAAGATCCCTCCTCAATGCCTGATTAAAAACGTAGTGTGTTATTATAATCTTTATTTCTGACTAACCAAAATATCTTTTCTTAACCTATTAGTGCCATGCCAGCAGGTTGAGCTGTCAATAACAAGCTTACTTAACATACACAGAATCAATTAATGTGGGCGGGCTGCATTTCATGCTTTGCAGGAGGTTGTATAGATTTGTAATCTGCCAGAGGTTGCTACGCAGGTAGTGTAGTGAAAATGCAGTGAGACTTGACTAAAAGAGACTGCCAAAATACAAGCAACAGCTAGCATAGCAAATCAATGAAACACACACACACACACTCCAAAAGAATTAATGATGACACACTGGGACTGAGATGAAATAGCCCATAGTGCATTAACCATAGCCCAAAGCACAGATTTTGCATAGATGTCCCCAGCCGCAGCTTTGAAATCAGTTTTTTAAATAGCTTTTTGCTGTCTCTGTCTCTCATTTCTGGTTAAAGGCCTCAATGATTATCTGAAGATTCATTTAAAGGGATAGCTCACCCTGAAATGAAATTTCTGAAATAAATCATTTACTCACCTTTATGTAATGTAACCCAGATGGCTTTCTCTCCTATGTGAAACACAAATAGAGATGTTTTATTTCACTTTCAAAAATTATTATTGTTATTTTTTAGATTAATATTTTATTTTGAGTTCCACAAAAGAAAGTTTTATAATGGGTAAAAAAAATGTCTTCCTGTTTTCCGGTTCCTTTAATTAAGATACATTTATAAATAGAGCTTATTTTGAAATAACCCCCTAATCATATATGACAACATGTCTTGAAGTCATTAGATTTTTCTTACCCAATTGCCAAATTGATTTTGTTGAGGTCAAAGCATAAACCTATCTACATTTTGTTAGATATATGCTTCCAGTAAGAAAAGCAATTTGCCAACTTTTAATCTTTTTTGCAATTTTAGAGAATTGGATTGTTTTAAGCTGTTTTAGATATTTTACTGAAAAAAAAAACACAACTCTCATGAAACAGCAGCAATTAATGCACTCTTTATTTGGTTTTATGAATACTTGTGCCTTGTTTGTGAAGTTCAGACAAACAAATTAGAGTACTCTCTTTTGTTAGAGCATCAACACACTACAACATGTCCCTTTTTGTTCTTTCTAGTGAATTAGAGAGCTGTCATATTTTCTCATTCACAATACAAAAGAACAAATGTTGGCAGGCCTAGTCAAGTCAGTTTTGTTTTTACATGCACTTTAGATGTCATCATCATCTCTTGCTTTTTAAGAGCGTTTTTAATCTAGCTAAAGACAGATGTTTTGCAGCAGGTGATTGTGAGCCCAGATCTGTCTTTTTATTTAGTGCATGCACCAAAACAGTTTTGGGTCAGTCGTTCGGACACCTGCGACCTAACGACTAGCATAACAGGTCTCAGATCAGAGATCCAGAGTACTGAATCCTGATGAGTATGGATCCGTGGAGCTATGAAGCATGTCAGACTGTTACAGTTCGGTCTGGCTCCGCAATACAGAAAAGTCAACATTGCCCCATAGAACTGACTGCTCCTTTCACAAACCACAATAATATACTGACAGGGCAAGTTACATTCAGTGAGAAGAAAGAAGAGGGAAGGTGGGTGGAAGGACGCATGAATAGAGTTTCATAAATTCTCCAGACATGCTGGTTTGACAGAAAGTTTAGTGTGTTTGCACTAGAATTGAATTTTAGTTTTTTTTTAGATTCAAATATTAAATCAAGACCAAATGCGTGCAATACAAGTTTTCTATGCCCGTCAAGTGTATGTAGTTTCAGCAAAGGCACGAGTTAAGTTGAACACGCGTGCCACACAATAAAACAGAGAGAGATGTTAAAGGGGGAAAGGCAATTAAGTTTAAGGTAGATGGAAAGATTGGAGAGGGTCCCAAAGATCTGTTCCAGTTTAATAAAGCAGTCCGAAAACAAGCACATGGGTGATGAAAGCTCTTATCAGTGCATTAGAGCCCAGTGTGTTTGTGGGGGTGTTAATGTAATAGATTTAGCTGTTTTAGCAGTTTGCTGGAGGAGTCTAGCTGACTCTCTGATTTACACACTGTTACACTGTTGAGAAGTGTACTGTGTTGGTCCTTAGAAATGTACTAGCACCTCTCAACCTGCCCCTCTCTCTGTCCGTCATGCACAGAGCAAGTATGTGGGACATGCACTTTACTGTTCAGAAGTGTGTGGTTGGAAAGATTTTCTGGAAAAAAAAAATCAGAGAAAAAAAAAAAGTTTTTGAAAGGGCTCACACAGGCTGCATTTAGTTGGTCAAAATACAGTAAAAATTGTCAAATATCATTACAAATTAAGATTTTCTTTAAAATATTTTAAAAATTTATTTATTTCTGTGATGCAAAGCTGAACCTTCAGCATCATTACTCCAGTCTTCATTGTATGAAGACTGGAGTATGTGTAGAAATTCACATTGTAGAGTGGCCTTTTATTGTGGCCAGTCTAAGGCTCACCCGTGCAATAATCATTCTGTCTAACCAGCATCTTGATGTGCCACACCTGTGAGGTGGATGGATTATCTCGGTCAAGGAGAAGTGCTCACTAACACAGATTTAGACAGATTTCTCAACAATATTTGAGAGAAATAGGCCTTTTGTGTTGAGAGAAAAAGTCTTGAATCTTTGAGTTCAGCTCATGAAAAATGGGGGCAAAAAATGGGTTGTGGGTTGAGATATTAAAGGAAAAGTTAATTAAAAATGTAACCCTTGTTGTTTAGTCACCTTCAAGTTCCAAGCCAAATATATTTTCTTTCTTCATCAAAATACAGGAGGAATTCTGAAGAATGAATGTCTGTCTTTTCTACAATTATACTGAATAGCAACTGGCAACTTTCAAAGCCTCAAAAAGTCTAGTTTCCAATCTGTTCATCACACAAAACTATTTCATAACTTTTCTATTTACAATATAAAACACAAGGAATTTCATAGACTACTTTTATGATATTTGTGTGGCGTTATATTGAAACCCGAAAGCCTCAGTCCACATTTGTTGTAATTACATTGAAAAGAGTGGCTGTTTTGTCGAAACACATGTATATAATGTGTTTTACTGTGACTGGACGAGTATGCTAGAGAAAAGGAGACAGCAGTTTTTGTGTTGTTGTCAAGCAGTAATTTTGTCACATTGAGTCACAGTATATTTTTTTTATATTCTCTTTCTCTTTTATTCTTATCTGTCTTTGCCTGTTTGCCACATATTTTATTGAAGCATTCAGCTTTTTCCCACTGAGACATGATCCTGTTTTCTTTGACTGATTTAGACAGAAAGCGAATGGATGAATATATATGAAGTTGTCTCCACACAACGCCAGAATAAATATACATTGATATGAGACCTAATAAAATGTCACGTGTAGAACTGAAACGGGGCAGTATTACATGATGAACGACAGAGAGGTTTATCAATCCACCATTAGAAGATTCATAATGAGGTTTCATTAGCAAATACAGAGTTTGGTTTGCACTGTATTGACTGCAAATCTTTGTTGTCCTAAACTGTGTGTGTGTGTGTGTGTGAGCAGGTGTTGCCCCGTCAGACATGCGGCTTATTCACACACACCATCTTCTATAAAGAGTATCCAGGAGGCCCTAAAGAACTGGACAAAAGCATACGAGGAGGAGAGCTGTTTCTGACCGTCCTGCTCAACCCTGTGAGTATAAATCACACAGACGCTCGCTCACACACTGCTACTCCCTGTCGTCTCCGCTCATTTCATTCTATCAGCCTGTTGTATTGTTTTTCTCTGTCTTATTCTGTCCTCATGCCCCCCTCCTCTGTCTCTCAGGGTTTCCATGTTAGTGTTGCTTATAGATTTGTTCTCCCAGCATGAATCACTGTTCTTATGCTGAAACTCTGCTCTGCTTGAATCAGCAGCGAAATGAACAACAAGAGCGTGTGTACAGTCGTGTATATGTGCTGTGTGTTTCTACATTAATTCAGTGCTCCTCAACTAGTGGGTTGCGGCCCAAAATTGAGTCACAGAACTATCCTGATAGGGTCATGAACTGCAGGAAATACAAAATAATGCATAAAACAATACATAGAGGTTATGAAATTTTAAAAGGGAAAAATGTTCCCATGTATTTTGCTATAGATGTCAAAGGTTGTGCATCCAATTTTTCCAATTTTTAAAGTCCATTGTAGTCTATTACAAGTCATTTTTGTAAAAGAAATAAAGCTGAAATTTAGCAATGTTGTAACTAACTAAAATCTTTCTAAAGGGCTAGTTTACCCAAAAATGACTCTCATAAAATCCATGATGTAGTTGACTTAATTTCTTGAGTAGAACAGTAAAGAAGATTTTTAGCTCAAATCGTGCTCCTTGGTGATTCAAAATTAATACACTTGCAGATATAATGAGGTCTTATGAAGTGAAATATTCGGTCTGTGCAAGAAACTGAACATTATTTACAACATTACTACAACTAGCTGTAATCCTGAGCCTCGGGCAATTCATTTTAACCAATACATTTTGGTGGACTTGATCCAGTTCACCAAATCAGACTAAACCATCTGTTGATTAAGATGAGTTTATTCTCTTTATATGCTTTAGACATCCACTAAACACATTATTATTTGATGCTTTATTAATATATATGTATATGTTATGTAAACAAACTAGTGAGTTGAAACAAAGAACCAGTTTGCGGTTTTGCCAGAGGCTCTGGATTACAGGTAATAATGTTATAAATAATGTTCAGTTTCTTGCAAAGACCGATTATTTCACTTCATAAGACCTCAATATATCGTCAGGAGCCACTGGGATTCATTTTGTGTTGCATGATATGCTTTTTTGACTCTCAAAGTGACAGTAGCTGATGAATTGAATCTTATGAATCACCAAGGACCATGATTTTGGCAAAAAATCTTCTTCTAAATCTACTAAAAAACTACTGTTGTACTCAAGAGTACAGTCAACTACATCATGGATGACCTCAGGGTGACTAAATTAATAGCGCATTTTCATTTTTGGGTGTACTGTTCCTCTAAAGTTGATGTACTAAAATTGCAA
This sequence comes from Carassius auratus, assembly GCF_003368295.1. Taxonomy (NCBI): domain Eukaryota; kingdom Metazoa; phylum Chordata; class Actinopteri; order Cypriniformes; family Cyprinidae; genus Carassius; species Carassius auratus. Next base: position 100,455 of record NW_020525201.1, on the reverse strand, counting down.
ATACTAAAACTGAAAAACAAAAAAGAAAATCTAAATGGAAATACTTTATAAATACTGCTAAAATAGCACTGGTTGAGTTGCTACTGGATGTCTAATGTAAAATGTAGAGCATTAATGGATACTGTAGATGGGCTGATGAATAGATGCTGTATGTATTGTGGACATGCTCGCATTAACATCCTGTGCATTCTTCATGGGTATGAGGTATGAAAATTTGATGTTTAAAGAGTCTCTGCTTGTTTGTTTGTGTGAAAGGAGCATCAGAGTGAACCTTCTCCTGTGGCTAAAGGCCATTACTGACTGTTGACTCATTCCCATGGTACAGCACTGACCTGAAAAACAAGCTGAATGTAATCAGAGATTGTGTGTGTCCTCATGTTCGCACAGATCCTGATCATCTGTAATGCCAGCAATAACAAACAACCAACAGAGACGGGGGGGGGGGGGGGGTGAACATAGGGAGATACAGAGGTGTGAAGATATAGTATATTGTAGGCAGTGTGTGTGGGATGAGATTGTTCCCTTCACACTTACCTTGCCAAACCAACTATGTGTGATGGTTTGTTAATAGTGTGTTAACTGTTTGTCTGGATAAAAGAAGAACCGATGAGAAAGAGATATTGGCAATCATTTATATTCTTTGTATAGTGGATGTTATTTAATTGTGTTTTTAATTTATATTTTATATTAATTATATTCATATATTTGATTGTAATTATTATATATTTTATTATTATTATTATTATGCACATTACCAGTAACATGATCACACATCTGTCTTTCTACATCAAACTCAAAGTCATCACATACATATATTAATCTGACCGTAGGCTCTCTGATTTATTTATCACAGCCACATTCTTCTGTGTTAAGATGAATCACTGTTAACACGAAGACACAGCACTACTTATTAATGACACTCTTCTCTTCTCTTCTCTTCTCTTCTCTTCTCTTCTCTTCTCTTCTCTTCTCGCATCGATTAAACATTTTATGGCAGTGATAAAAATGTTATTAAATAGAAAGAAAAACAAAAACATTGGTAAAACATTGATTGAAAAAGGAAAAAAATTCCACCAGACTCTCTTGTGTTCTCTTTGTCTTCCTATCCAGAGGGCTTTAAGGGAAACTCATTTATCTGCCCATTCATTATTGAGGTCCTGAAACGAGGCATGTGTGTGTGTGGTGTGCTTGAGAGCATGAGGTTAACAGAGCATAAGATCGGTTACAGTGGGGAGAACACAGTGTTTTTGACACTCCATTTTACCTCATTTATGCCCTTCCCTGAAAACAGGACAGTATGCATGGGGCATCTTTTATAGGGATATCTTAAACAAAAATGTACATTCTGCCATTACTTGCTCACCATTATGTTGTATCAAACCCATATATGTTTCTATATATATATATATAATTTAATTAGCATACAAAAAAAACATATGCATTGCAATCCTTTAATTTTTAATATTTGACATGTTTGTGTGCTGCTATGCTTCCCTGTGTTTAATAAGCAGCGTGTACGCTCTTTAAATAACAAAGAAAAAACATTGCGCCAGACTTTAGACCAGGTTTGAGTTGGTCTATGGCACAGTCTATTTTCAGCTTTCATGTGCCTGAACACACCTCTTTTTTAGACCAGCACGCCCATGGGCGCACAAATGAGCGCAAATGCATTTGCTAATTAAACGACGTGGCACTGGATGGGAAAATGCGAATGGTGCCGGATTGAAACTAGCAAACACACTTGCGCTGCGCCTTGCGTCGCATTTCACCGGGTGTATTATAGGGCCCATGGTCTCTCAAGCTTTTATTTTGGCCAAAGGCTGCAGGGTGAACTTTAAAGGTGTGCTGTATTAGATTTATTTATTTTTTTTGACTATACCAAAGCAAAAAAAAATACCATAATGTGTTTGCAGATATTTAGGATAAAGGCTTAGTTCACATACTTGTTTCTCTGAAGAACAGTGCTTCAGCCAGTGGTTCTACTGTAAAATGCTCATTCTGTGACGGAAAGTCTGTTTTTGTTTTGGTCTGTGTGATTCCACCCACTGCCAGTTTAACCAATAGTATTTCAACACCCCGGGTTGCCAGTTGGTTGAAAACACAACCTATTGCAGACATTGATGCCAGCAAACGAACTGGGTCAGAGGTCGCAGATTCTAGCTGACCTATAAAGTTTTTGTCATCCATCTAAAAATCTCTGTGAGCAGAAGAATATTAAAATACAGATAAATCAACTCAGTGTAAGGCTCGTTGTCTAACATCTTTGGTTTTGCTTGCATCTGGCAACCTGTGAGTGCCGAGTCTGAGGAGGTGAAGAAACAACTCTCTCCAATATTTTTATTTGACTGCAGTACCCATTACAACCTCTAGCTGTTAATATTACAGTACATACTGCAGTTTCTGTGACAACAGGTTTACAAACACTTTTCCAAAATCACATTAAACTCAAGGCACATGCAGGGATGGAGTTCGCTGCAATTATTGTGAAAATGTTTTGTGTGTAAAGGCCAGATCATGAGCTGTTCATGTGTAAATGAACACAGTGCCTCACTTTACTTTGAAACACACAGAGATACAGACTATACTTATTTAATTAAATCAAAGCCTTTTGGATTTGATACATACACAATAAAAATAGAAAAAGAATACTTAAAATATTTCTGTGTTTCATACGTTTGGATCAACATGAGTGTGATCAATTTTAATTTTGGGGTGAATCGTTCCTTAAAAAGCAACACAACAAATTATTTAACATCATGTATGTTGATATCAACTTTCCATTATCCTGATAATGCATCGTCAAAGAACATGCAGCACTGAGAGAGAGAGAGAGAGAGAGACTATGCACATAACTAAGCAGTTTGTACAGGAAATAGAAGGGTGTCAAATCAGAGAAAAAGAGAAAGGGAGTATGTGTTTGTAAGAGAGAGAGCTTAAAGAACAAAAAGAGAGAGAGGAATGATGCTTGAGGACAAAATTTTCCAGCTGGACTCTCTTGTTAAATGAGCCGATGGGTGTGTGTGTGTGTGTGTGATTCTGAGTCTTATTAAGCTACACTATCTTAGGGAAAGCTAGTAATACATACACCAAAATGGTTGTTCAGCACCATCTTTATTAAATAAAATGTCAATACATTTAGCACTGAGAGGAACAGTTGTAGAATAGACATCAGAATATACAAACATGCCCTTCTTGTGTTGCTGAATTGTCCAGTATTTATGCATGAAATGCAAAATCATTTTTGAACCTTTTTGATCATAATGGAAAAGCATGATAAAATTCCAAGTTTTGTGAAAAACATATAGCTTTTATTAGGGAGGTCACAAATGAAGTGAATGTCAGATTTTTCGAATGAAACTGGTTGATCTACTTCACAGAGTCTCAGTCATTCCTTCATAAACCAAACTGAGCAGTGATCTGGTTGCAGAAGTTAACAGTTTTGCATCAACTATTCCTTTAATACTGTATTCTGTCTGTGTGTGTGTGTGTGTGTGTGTGTGTGTGTGTGTGTGTGTGTGTGTGTGTGTGTGTGTGTGTGTGTGTGTATGTGTGAGTGTGTTATTGCCATTGTCAGGCCAAGTCATTATAAGTACATGTGACAATCGTGTAGCACCAGTCTGAACAAGTAGGTCAAGATTAATACTACACAGAACAGAAAAAGAGATCAGGTTGGATTTTGCAGGTGTGCTTGTTATGGAGAAATAGAACAGAATAGAATATAGTATAATAATTGTAGGTTTTCTGTTCAAATTCATTGTTATATATATATATATATATATATATATATAAGAAAAAAAAGTACACAACGACTGTAGTGACAGTAACCTCTCGTTATTATGCCCCTTGTGTGAACATCACATCCTAATTTAAGTAACCTTACAGAAACGTCAGCTTGTAATGCTCATAGTCACAGTGAAAGGTGAGCAGTGGTAATTGGAGTCTCTCATCCTCTGTGTGTGTGTGTGTGTGTGTGTGTGTGTGTGTGTGTGTGTGTTTGCTGGTTAAATTTTCATGACTTTTCTAGGCTAGTGATTTATAATTCTGTCAGGTCCCGAACCTCTTCCAGAAGGAACATCTGTTTGGAACCCTTTAGATCCTCTCAGTGTGTGTGTGTGTGTGTGTGTGTGTGTGTGTGTGTGTGTGTGTGTGTGTGTGTGCATGTTCAATAGGTAGTCCAAATTTAGCTGTTAAATGGTGGCTTGTGCTGGCATTGTTAAGTGAGTGTTGGACAAGCAGGATGGATGCTTTTGGACCTGAGATCCTTTAAGGATGCTTTTTTTCTTTTCTTTTTTCTTTCGTTCACTCTCGTTTCTTCTTGTTGCTTGCTCTCTTTCTTTGCCCTGGCTGCTAACGCTAGGTAAAATGAATCATATATGGCTGTGTGTGTGTGTAGGGGTTGCTGTTTCCTGGTGTCTATTTCACAGAGCTTATGTGTGTGTTTGTTATTAACCGCTGAAAGCGCAACATAAATCATATCTTGATCAGTCTGTTTGAGGTACAGCAGAACTTGCTCAGTGGTCAGATTGATGTTGTACATACGGCAAAAGCCTGTGTGTGGAGCGAAGGCGAACATTCACCACAATCCCACCAAAATACTTTATAATGCATGACATCTTTTTAATATCACGGGTCCCATTCATTTTCCCCTGAGGGTTAAATTGAATTCAGCGGCTGCGAGTGTGTACGCGAGAGTGTGTGTTACACCGGTCCGGCATAAAGCATGCCTGTGTGACAGAAGCTGCTAAACTTGTCTCATTATCCCATAAATATTCCCCGCCCTGCTCACGGTCACCTCGCATCCCATCCATCAATCAAAGCCATTGCCGTGCCGCCAACATATCCACAGCAACCTTCTGAGGGAGCAGCACTTAGGCCCTGATACAGAGTCCATTACACGCTCCAACCAGATCCTGGCTGATTATAAAACACTTTCAGCTTACAGGAGACAGTGTGTTCTAATGGATCATGGTCTTTTCTTTTACCTTAGATCTAATAAAACTGATATATAATACAGCAGATCTCATTTCAGGATAAATGTACGAGTTATGTGGAAAATAAATTGATGTCAGTGGGTGAAGTTCTTTGTGGATGCTTAGTTGGCTTTAAAGACTTCTGCTGGATTTTGCTGGTTCATGTGCCTCTGCGTTTATTAAAGATTATTGATTTAAACATCACATTTTATTATTATATTTCATGTATATATAATATTTATATTATTGTTAATAATAGGATGGCCTAACGGTCTCTATCCTATACTACTCAATGCACCTGGACGAGTGTTGTTTCTCCCATAAAAACGTTGTCCTGTGTCGGGTGTGTTGTAGCGTCAGCTCTGCCTGGCTTTGCTGGGAGTGTCTGTTTTAAACTAGGCCACATATTCCCTCTCCTCTCGCAATGCAACCTACTAAACCAGTCAAGCATATTAGAGACCCAATAAAACTTCTTCACTCTTCCTTTTTCTCTGTCTTTCCCTCCTCGCTCCTCGCATCTTTTCTCTTCTCTCAGCAGACCCTTGTTAATCGTATTGATTCTAATCTCCGCAGACACTGTCCGCGAGTGACCTCACTCTAGTGGATTACATCAGAATTACAGCTCCCCTCCACATCAAGTGGACGCATCCGCTGGGTTTACCTCATTTGAAAGGCCGCTGATCGGCTTGCAGTAATTGAATGTGCCCCAGGGGTGCTCTGAAACACCCAATAAAGGGCCCGACGCAGGAAATCAGCACACCCTAGTGCAGCGTATAGCCTTTATCAGAGACTGCCACCGAACCAAATGATCAACATTACTGCAACATCTGCTGGGCCGTTTACAACACATTTGACAAATAAAATCATGCACGAGTGTGACTAACACATTTTTGTGGACAAATGTGGGTCGGTTTGTAATTAATGCTCTTATGAAAAAAGGGTGTTAGTATAATAAAGCAGCAAAGGTTTAAAACTTGAGCATTAATGTACACAATACTTCCACCTACAGGAAACACTGGGGTGTTACAACTATTTCACTCTGGGTTTTTATGTTAGCAAGTATGTTATAGTAGCAAAGGCTGCTGTTTACTTCTGACATGGACTTACTTATGAATGAATGAAAACTGTTTCTCTGTTTCTCTGTAGATCAGTATATTTATGACCCATCTTTCCAACTATGGGAACGACCGCTTGGGATTGTATACGTTCACTAATCTGGCGAACTTCCTGAAATGCTGGACCAACCTGAAGCTGCACACACTTCCTCCCCTGCAGCTCGCGCACAAGTACTTCACACTCTTCCCAGAGCAGAGAAACCCACTCTGGCAGGTCAGCTATGAAAGAGATATAGACATTATCTTATTTTAATTTACTTTCATGTTTAATCAGATTAGCACTGAGTGTTTTTTCCTAGTTTGACGAGAGAACTGATTATAAAAATGTGTGCTTTTTTAAATAAATGTATACTCTTATTCAACAAAGATGTGTTAAACTGGTTAAAAGTGACAATAAAAACTTTATTTAAATGTGTATATATATATATATATATATATATATATATATATATATATATATATATATATATATATATATATATATATATATATATATATATATATATATATATATATTTGAAATAAATGTAATCTTTCTATTCATCAAACAATCATCCAATCATGGTTCACACAAAAACTTTAGCTAGCACAGATCATGTGACACTGAAGACTGGAGTCATGATGCTGGAAATTCAGCTTAGCCAGAAATAAATAGAAAAAATTAATCAGTTTACAATAAATCATTGTCATTTCTTTCAAAAACATTTAAAAACTCTTATGAATCCCATTTTTTTTGTTCGTTTTTTGGTTTGTTTATTTTTGTTTTGTGTTAATATTGTTGTACATCGATCTACTCCATTTATCTCAAGTGGATGCTGAACAATGAAAAGCCACCAGAAAATGAAAACACTTGGATTTATGTGCATATGTGCAATATGTAGCATATTTTTGTTTGGTTGCTACAATTGTTTTATTTTGAAAAGATTTACATCTTAGCCTAATACAGTTTTACAATTACTGAATTAAAAAGAAAAAGATTTCTGATTGTTCTGTTTTCAAAATAAATTTTGTACATCATGTGCAAATTGATGACATGTAGACATCAGCAGTAACAATTGCAGACTTACTGTCCATCCTGAAAAACAGACCCTATATCCGAATAGGGCTCTAGAATATGTATTAATATCTGTCATATGAAATCTGAAGATGATCTCAATGATTCTTCATATTCTGTAGGCATCGAGATGCAGACCATGTCGAGTCCTCTGTCTCCATGCTTCATTTATTGATGCCTGATCTCATTTATGATGTTGTTCTTCAGAACCCATGTGATGATAAACGGCATAAGGACATCTGGTCCAAAGAGAAGACCTGCGACAGGCTGCCCAAGTTCATGGTGGTCGGGCCTCAGAAAACAGGTAATTCTCTTCTTCTGATGTAAGAGCATGTTTCTTTTTAAAGGGCTTCAAAGTCGTCAAAATGTGCGTGTGAATCTCCTCGCTTTGCTGTTCCCCTTGATCCTGCTTCACATCTCACCTGGTGCTGCTGGAAATGATGAAAGTGCAACTACGGGCTTTAGCTCTAGAGGAGAACAATACAGACACGTCCCCAGAGGGCTAGCGGGGTAGAACAAGGGAAGAGACAGAGCGCTGTTTTGGGGCTGTAAGATTTTGATTGGTGTCAAGACACTGTCTTGTTAAACACTTCTCCTCTCTGGACTTATCTTCTTCTTCCCTGCTGTATCGCAAACTCACAACACACACACACACACACACACAAAAATCCATAAGGTAAATGGTGTATTGATCCCATGTCTCTTAGTTTCTCTGTCTGTGGGCTGAATCTCCAGGCCTCGAATATTTCTCTTCAGTGCTATCAGCTCCACATGTAATTTCATCATTAGAAGGGGAAGGGCTCGTTGATTTACTTCCCCTCCTTCTTCCTTTCTCTCCTGCCCTCCTCCTTTCTCTATTCATCTCTCTCTCTCTCTCTCTTTCCAGGCACAACGGCGCTCTACCTCTTCCTGATCATGCATCCCTTCATCTCCAGCAACTTTCCAAGTGTGAAAACATTCGAAGAAGTTCAGTTTTTCAACACCAACAACTACCACAAAGGCATCGACTGGTGAGTGTGAAGTGTGCACCAGGCATGTGTTTCACTTTCTTTTGGAGGAATACACAACGGTTGTCACATGATTGTTTAATTGCAATTAAGTAGGTTATGCACAAATAATTAAACATGATCTTCACTGTTTTGGAAAATATTCTATGCCATGTATTGATCTGGAGAACAGTAGAATATGGTTTCTTTTCCAAGAAGTCACATTTTATTTCAAGGATCAAGTTTTCGCTATTAACCATTAGCTATGACTTTTGCCTCAGTAAACTCCTAATTTGCTGCTTATTAATAGTTAGCAAGGTAGTTGTTAAGATTAGTTTTGGGGTTGGATTAAGGGATATAGAATACGGTCATGTAGGATAAAAAATGAATATGTGCTTTGTAAGAGCTAATAAACAATATGCATGCTAATATAAGCAACTAGTTAATCGTGAAAATTGGTCCTTGAAATAGCCAAATGTAATTATAATTAATATTATTTTAAATAGAATTGTTAAAAAATAATAATTTAAATAACTATTCCTGATATCTATTCTAACTTAAATTCATAAATTGTTCTTACACAGGGGAGCAATTCTACTCACTGAGAAATTAAAGTGCTTGAATATGTTTGTGGCGTATTTGAAAATTTAATTTCTTCTTCTGCTATTGTCCATTTTTGTAGGTCAGTGGATTAATGTATGGATCCACCGTATAAAGTATAAATTGTTAAATCTAAAATCTAGTATTAACGTCTTGTGGCAAATGGCTTACAAGGGGTTCATAAATTATAAATATTTTGAATAGTTTTTGTGGGCCAAATTGAAGTCATGTAGTGTTTTTTTACTTTGAAAAATATATTTAAAATAAAACAACTTTTTGAAATTAATGTGTAAGATGTGTCCACTGACATGCACAAAGCCCCCTATGAATAAGTCTCCATGACTTATTAATTCATGGCTACATTTGATTTATTTGATCCACAATTTTAGGTAAATTCGTGGCTACGTTGTGCTAGTTTGTTCCCTTGAGGAACAAATCAGTGTAACTTGGCCATGATTTATGTAAAACTAAGGGAAACAGTAATAAATTCTTAATTTGGGGCACAAGGTGTAAAATGTACTTGGTGGTTAAACAAGATTTTCCTTTTTCTTTATCTTGGACAGTATTATTTGTCATTGACCTAGATATATTCCTGCCACAAGCACTTTTCATAAATTGGTGAGGAAAAAAATCTTCCATGGCAAAATCTCCCACTGTAAATGGCACCTACTGTAGGCGTGTGTGTGTGTGTGTGCGTTTGTCTTGTGTGAGTTTTCTCTGACTCAATATACCTCTCTTCTCAAAGGTACATGGAGTTTTTTCCTGTACCCTCTAATGTCAGCACAGATTTCCTGTTTGAGAAGAGTGCAAACTACTTTTCTTCAGAGGAGACGCCCAAACGAGCTGCCGCTCTCTTGCCTAAAGCCAAAATCCTGACTCTGCTGATCAACCCTTCAGACAGGGCATACAGCTGGTATCAGGTATGACTCTGACCAATCACTAAGCACAGACTAGTAGAACCGCACAGTCAGAGTTGTGTGGATGTGTGAAAGATCCCGCTGTACAGCACAACAGTCAATGCCACTGGTCATGTTTACATGTTTTCCAGTATTAATTAGGATCACATTTTTTGTTTTTTTAGCTAGGCCGCTTGAAATAAATTCATCAAGTGTGATTAAAATATAAAAAGTGACTATTCATCTATTTCAAATAAACGCTGTTCTTTTGAACTTTCTAGTGATCAAAGAATCCTGACAAAAAAGTATCACCGTTTCCACACAAAAATGAAGCATCAAAACTCTTTTTATCATAGATAAAGAATAGGTAACACCTATTAGATGCTTATTAGCATGCATATTACTAGATTATTAGCCATGTATTAGTGCTAATTAAGAACATATTAATGCCTTATTCTACATCCCTAATCTTACCCAATACCTAAACCTAACAACTACCTTACTAACTATTAATGAACAGCAAATTAAGAATTTATTGAGAAAAATGTCATAGTTAATAGTTAACAAGTGTTACCTATTCTAAAGTGTTACCGAAACTTTACACATCAGCATATAAGTATGGTTCACAGAAATAAATTAAAATAGAGTAGTAATTTGTATCGGTGCATATCCAGATGAAGATCATTCTGATTGCATATGTGACAGCTGTGAAAAGTCAAGCTGTCAGACAAATACATCAGAATACATGAAACATTAATGTGATAGGTACATGAGGATGAATGTGCTGTGCAGAATCACTAAAATGCATCTTAATAGATGCAGACAAAATAAGCATGAATCACATATTATTACATAAAGGAAAAAGATGTGTCTTACATGCATGAGTTTTAAATATAAAGGCAACACAAATTCATCCATAAAGCAATAAAGGGAAAAAGGGGTGAGAAGGGAGCTCAACTACCTGGGCAGACGTATAGAGGACAGTGTATTTTCTTACAGCATTACTACACATTTGAACTCTTGCAGAATAGTATACATAGCGCTTAAATCCATGAAATCATGTGTTGTGTGTATGCGTGTTGGTGTGCTTGGTGGATTTCCGTAGGAAGCAAGCGTGCACATGTTCATGTGTGATATTGTGGAGAGATTGAATATGTGTAAGTGTGAGTGAGAACATCACTGGGTGTAACCGCATGTTAGAGTTTGTGTGAGGGTGAAATCTCATCAACAGCGTGCACAGGGGGCACAGCATGAAGCTGCTACCACACCACACATCAATTGTATTAAAAGAATAATATTGAAGATTAAATACAGTTTAAGCCCTGTACATTATCAAGCTTATTACATGGACATGAAATTTAAATTTGAGTTGAAATTGTTATTTAAATAATCTTTTTAATATCGTATCTTCTTAATCAGACTAGCAACAAGACAGGCGGCAATATGACCGTTATACAAAAGTATTTGACCAGTTTGTAATTGTTGACCAATCGGAATCAGAATAAATATTAATGTTTAAGTCACTGCGCAGTTGGGTTTGGTTTTTAACATAGTTGTAATTTCACTGGCAGCATCAGAGAGCTCACGAAGAGCCGGCAGCACTGCAGTTCAGTTTCTATGAGGTGATCTCAGCAGACCAGCTGTCTCCACCTGAACTGCGCTCTCTCCAGAACCGCTGTCTCGTACCTGGACTCTACGCCACACACCTGGAGAGATGGCTCACATACTACCCTCCAAACCAGGTAACCAATCTGGACCAACACTGGTATTTTGGTATTTACACAGTACGTTTTCTGAATTTTCTACTTCCTGTCTGTCTCCTCCTGCAGCTAATGATAATTGATGGACAGCAGCTGAGGAATGACCCAGCTAAAGTACTGGACGAGCTTCAGAAATTTCTGGGTGTTACTCCCTATTACAACTACTCCCAGGCACTCACGTAAGGGTCACACACACATATCTTTTATATCAAGGAGGGGACCTCCCAGATTTACATAATTGCAGTCATTCTGTAATATGTTTAACCTAAAGTCTGTTTTTTTGCATTGTACATAAGCTAAATAAGTAGACTGTTCTAAAGTGTCGAGTTAAGGTATTTCTTTTTTCTTTTTTTTTTCTTTTTAAGAAGTTTCTTGTGGCCAGCACATCTGCATTTATTTACAGCAAAAACAGTAAAATGGTCAAATATTGTTACAATATAATATAACTGTTTTCTAGTTATATTTTAATAAATAATTTATTCCTATGGCAGAGCTGAATTTTCAGCATCATTACCCTAGTCTTCAGTGTCACATGATCCTTCAGAAATTATTTTACTATGCCATGGTGCTTAAGTTATATTTATTTTTATCAATGTTGAAACTAAATATTTTTGAGGAAACTGATGCTTTTTCAGGATTCTTTGATGAACAGAAGTTCAAAAGAACAGCTTGGATTTAAAAAAAGAAATATTTTGTAGTGTTATAAATGTCTTTACTGCCACTTTTGATCTTTTTAATGCAGCCTTGCTGAATAAAACTATTACATTTATGAGCGGTAGTATGCAAAATTTAAATCACTTAAACTATTTTAAAATGCACAGGAATGGCAAACACGAACATGCAAATCTCCAGTAATTCAAAAATGAAATCACTTTTCCAACTCTTTATGGATTTAATCTTAAATGTGTAAAGATATTTTAGCCATGAGCCTACAGTCATCCACTGGTGTTTGCACCAACATTTCTGTGAATGATGTTGTTTCACTTCATTACTGATATTTTGCTCGTTTCATTTTTTTTCAAATTAATGAAAAGGTTATAATGTCAAATTCAATAAATGCATTTACACTGTACAAGTACAACACATATTTAATAAATTGCATGCGTTAACTTTGACAGCCCTACAAATAAAAAAGGTTATTTTATGCAGCTGTGTGATGTAGGTCCAGAGAATGTCGTTTTTTAGGTTTAACTATCATAGTGGAAACATTTGGTCTGCACTTGGATACACAAACAAGAATATCCACACGCACACAGATGGACACAGGCTCATCCAGAGATACGATACAGGATCAAGCCTGTCATCCATGCTGTCCCTGATCCCATGTGTTTGAGAATCAGCGGATAAAACGAGGTGACAGATCCGTGTTCTGAGCAGTTGATGCCTGTTTAATCTGTACAGAGCCTGAATGAGATTAATTGTGATCATCTGGCTGTAGCCATTAGCACATGATTAACTCTCCAATTAAAAACGCTCGTTAGGCATCTGACACTGGTTGTTAGATTGCTCATAAGGTGTCTTGTACATTTGAACAATTTTGAAAACATAATAGGAGACAGAGAGGAAAGAAGGAATGTCGTTCATTGTTAAGCATGCTTGTGAATGGTTGGAAACCCACCGGTCAGAGGATGAGGTGACGCCTTGTCATGATTAATAATTTAAATTTAGATTATTAGCACTCAGCATGTTCAAACTGTAAGAAAGATCTTGTGACAAGACTTGTGTAACTTGTGACTCAAATTGATTTCAGACATAGAAAACGTCTGTCACAACTCTCATTTTCTAACACCTTTTAAAAGAGAAGTTCTTCTGATGAATAAAAAATAAATTAATAAAACAGTCAGCAAGTGTGGCAAAATGTCAAATTTGGACCATGTATATAAATCATATTGTACTATAATATATTTGATGAAATTCAATTGAATGAAAATTATATTCACTCATTTCAACTTTGAAAGAGAAAATGATCAAAATGAACATTATATAGTGCCTAAGTAAACTGTTCCTTTAAATAATGCATGCTATTCTATATTATAAAAAATTAGAAAATATTATATATAAAATATTTCCAGTGGCTCCTGAACCAAAAGGACCTCAAATGCATTGTGTTAAAAAAAAATGGTATTTTGAAATGAAGTAATGGCTGTATCAGATTATCATTCTTGATATAAAATGCCAAAACATTGAACTCAGTATTACCTGTGTGTGTGTGTGTGTGTGTGTGTGTGTGTGTGTGGTCATTCTGTGAGTCTCTGCATGTGTTCTCTATCACAGACAGCTCCATCAATCTTTGGCTTTTATTAATAACCTCCCTCTGTTTGAGTCTTTCTCACTTCATCTCTCCACATCTCCTCTCTCTTTCACTTACTGTCACTTCTTTTTGTGGCTTCACTTTCCTCATTTGGTATTTTGTTTCAGTCTTTCAGCAGTTTTCTTTAGCTCTGCCTGTCACTCATCATGCATGCCATACATCACTCTCTCTCTCTGTCTCTCTGTTGCTTTCATCCCTTTTTCTTGGGTACTTTTGACCTTGCTGACATTTAAAATAACCATCTTAAAACATACATTTTACACTCACAATTCACTTTTTTTGGTTAATTTATATCTTTTGTATCTTTTTTTCGCCATATTTTATTTAATGTCTCCACTAACAATGCTCAACAGGTGTTATCTCCATCTCATATGATGTATTGTGTTTGATAATGGTCTGTGATGGAAATTACATTTTAAATGTTCTGTTTTGGATAAAAAACTAAAAATTTAAAAAAAATCTAATCAGTCCTCCAATGGTGCATAATATATATAAAGAATCTTCTTTGAGCAATATGTGTTCTGAATTTTTCCAAATCACATTCGAATGCATAATTTGACAAAACTACAGATGATTAAATATACTTTTTTGTGAAGATTTTTAAACTTTTAAATGGATATTAATTATAGTACACTTAATAATGAAATAGCTGTTTAATTATATTGTCACCTTTGAAATAACAATAATATTTTAAGGGTGAAACCAAGGTTTTGAAATTAAACTTTAACCTTCAGAAAGCAAAAAAAAAAAAAAGCTCTTTGTTTTGAAATACATAAAGCTCTTATGTTCTCTATTCTCTCTGTATGTTCTGGTACTGAGATTAAACCAAGAATATCTGAGAAAACTGTAGAGCATGAAAGGGAAAAATAAATTAAGACAGACAGACAAAGAGAGAAAACAAAACAAACAAATACTTTGCCACATATTTTATGAAGTTCATGTTTCAAAATACCTTCTGCTTGCTGCTTTGTCAAAGAACGAACACAGACACAGACGCACACACACACTTTCTATCACATTTAGCTGAGAGTGGTTAGAGATTGCTGATTGGGAGTTGTTTGTAGAAAAAAATCTTTTAGATTGTAAAGCGTTCTCAATATCTTCACAGGTTTGATCCTCAGAAGGGCTTTTGGTGTCAGCTGTTGGAAGGGGGCAGGACTAAGTGTTTGGGGAAGAGCAAGGGCCGCAAATACCCGCCCATGGACTCTGAGGTACCACCTAACAACAGTAAACTCTGAGCAAAATGAGTCTTTAATCTTTAATGATTGCAGCTGTGCTATAGAGGCATGCCAACACTGAGCAATATGGGTCATAGAGAGAGAGAGAACTGTCTAACATGTCTGTAGCTCATGTACTGAATAACTGATACCTGAATACTGAATACTGAATAACTGATACCTACAGAACAACTCGGACTCTCGCTTCATGTTTCTCTATTTTTTCTTCTCTAGTTTTCCTCACACACACATACAAGAAAATTCTTACATTTACTCAACCTTGTGTCATTCTAAACCTACACTCTCAGAAAAAAAGGTACAAAAGCTGGGGAGTTACCTTTTCAAAAGCTAAACTTTTGTAACTAAAGGGTTTATATTGGTCCCTTGAAAACCACATGTTAGTACCTAAAATGTGCATATTAAAACCCGAAGTGTACCTTTTGAAAAGGCACTGTCCCAGTGATACAGTTTGGTATGTTTTCAGTATGTGAAAAATAAAACATAAAATTGCGTTGTCTTTCTGTGCTTTTATTTTTGGATGCAAAATGTTTTAGCAAAATGTATTTTTGATAGTGTAAATTATTGTGTTATTGTTAGACTAACAGTGCTTGTTGGATAAAGATTAACAGAGACAGGCTGACCTTTATGCAAAATGGATATGCAATACTTTCTAATATTTACAAATGAAAATACAACCATAAGATAAAAAAATATAAAAAAATGCATTACATATAACACACTGAAAAGATGTTAAGAAGATTCAAAACTATACTTTTGTGTTAGTTTAAAGTGCATCATTAGTTTAGTACAACTTGGATTGTGTTCTTTTCCTGAAGCAGTTATTTTTCAGATGCATTCACAACACTAGAGTATATCGATTTAAATGGTATTGTCCAATTTTACTTGAAAATATATATTTAGTATACCGCCCAGACCTAAGCTGAACTAACAACATCCAGTCAATGGTAGTCAACACAGCACTGTATTTGTTTTATACAGGTGTGCACCTAATTAAAAGCTGTTCTACTCACTAAAATATGTGTTGTTTTTACTCTTTCCTTTTCTAGTCACGAGTGTTTCTCTCCAGATTCTACAGGGATCAGAACATTGAATTATCTAAGCTGCTGCACAGACTGGGTCAGCCGCTACCAGCCTGGCTCAGAGAGGAACTACAGAAGGTCAGGTAGCCCTAACCAAACCACCGCTCCTCTGGGTCAAAGATCCGGATTCAGCCCTCAATGGAAACTGGAAACTAGAAACTTGAACAGTACTCAATGCCACCTACCTGCAAGCTTGCGGAGCAAAGGTCAAAAATTCAGCTCACCGTTTATTGGTGCCTCTGGAAATCCAAACAAAGCAGTATGATGTTTCCATGGCAGCATGAAAATTCTGTTACAGAAGGTCAGATTTTTTTTTTTTTTTCGGTGAGGTAACCGTGACCCTTGAACTTCAGATGCAGCTAACGAAAGACTGCATGAAAACTGTAACTGAAAAAAAAAAAAGTAAATGTCCACAAACTTCCTCCTATATATACTGTACGCTCCCCAATCAGACACTGGATATAAAGGTACGGCTTTAGATTTTATACGTCGTTACAGAGAGATTTAGAACTGCACAACCACTGTTCATAACCTCACTCTTGCAAATATATCAGTCAATCAATATATCAGTGAAGATGCAAAATGAATATGGAGAAATAAAGAGCACAGTCAATTTTTTTTTTTTTTTTTTTGCGTCAGCTTTCAATGGAGTGATGTCATTGTGATGTCAATGTTTCAGTCCACGTCCCAATTACTGTTGTTCTAGACACACTGGCATGAAGAGCCAGAATCATTTCAGTCTGTGTGTGTGTGTGTGTGTGTGTGTGTGTGTGTGTGTGTGTGTGTGTGTGTGTGTGTGTGTAAGCCCTTGTGTGAGTGTGTGTCTAGGCATATGTATGTAGCCAGGTAGCCTTAGCCCCGCCCACTGCACTGCAACTGGTTGGCTGATGGATTTGAAGTGTGACTTTTATTTTTGAAAACAATTTGCCTCAATAAGGTAAGAAAGTGCTTTGTGAAATATGTAAATAACTATATATATTCAATAAACACTGGAGAGAGACATGTTTCCGTAAAACTGTCCTTGCTAAGTTCTGTCTCTGCACATGATATATATATATATATACATACAAAAATGCATTACATATCACACATTAGACAAGAGGTCAAGAAGTTTTAAACAGTATGCTTTTGAGTTAGTTTGAAGTGCTTAATTTGAAGCAAATCTCACTTGGTTTTTGTTTGTACTTTATCTATATAGGGTTAGGGTTAGGTTAAAGGGTTAGTTCACCCGAGAAGGAAAATTCGTCCATCTTCTACTCATCAGAGTTATATTAAAAATTGCCCTTGCTCTTCCAAGCCTTTCAGTGGGGTTAAGCGGGGGTTTGTTGTCAACAGTTCAGAAGACGTGAAATAAAGTGCATGCATTTGTAATAAAACGTGACATTTTATTACAGATGCATGTAATATTTCACGTCTTCTGAACTGTTGACAACAAAAACTCACTGACCTCAATTGAAAGGCTTGGAGGAGCAAGGACAAATTTTTATATAACTTCGATTTAATTATTCTGAAATAAGAAAGTCACATACACCTAGGATGTTTTCGAGGTTGAGTAGAAGATGTACACATTTTCGTTGGTAGGGTGAACTAACCCTTTAAGTTACCTTACTGTTAGGATGTGTGTAGTGATCATGTTTTTAATTAAATACCTCCCTCTAGTGGTGACAGGCTGTACTAACATAGAAAACAAGGTATTACAACTATAAAATAAGTCAGTGCATCTGATCTGGCTGATTCTTCAGTTGAGAGTCTTGCTGGTATTGGCTATAAATATGGAGTGATTCTTCATGAACGCTGGTTACATGGGTCCTTTGCTTCACATGCACATTCTGGGGCTGCAGGCGACACTATAATATAGTTCAGATTATTACAGGCAGTGGTTAGCATTAGGACCCCCAGGGGAACATCTTTAAGCTGGAAGTAAGGTAACTCCTGCAAAGTGGGGGTGGCAAGCAAGGGACACCTTAGTAACTAAAGATTTTATATTTTTTTACTGTTTCCAGAAATAGACTCACCTCACCTACACTCTTCTTACTTCACAATATACATCACCAGTAGTGTGCACAGACCAATGGAGGGGCAGGGGAGAAGTGGCATGACAAGAACACAGTCGTGTGTGTCCCTCGGTAGAAATTGGGACCGAAAGGGTACTTTTGTGTTGGTGATTAAAGGGGTGGGGACTTGAAATTACATCATGCAAGAGTCTCCATTAAACCTTACCCCATTTGTTCAACATTTGGTTTCCGTGCTTCATTAGGCTGTCAAAGTACTGATAAGGAGACAATCAGAAACACATTTATGAAAATGCCATTGTACGTGCTTTATTATTAATGCAACACTGGGCTTAAATAAATCAGTTTTAAAATGCATAACAGAAGATGTGACGAGCATGATAAACAATCGACATGCTGTTTTCTCAAGCTGACAGTGTAAGTGTACAACAAAGAAAGCTGAATAAAAAAAGATTTTATTCTTCTGACAAAAGATTTCTGATTACCCTTTCTACGTGGATTCTTAGATGTGCTAAATGATGGTTCAAATACTTAATAGTGTAATGGTTCTTGTAGACAGAAGACATTTGGCCACACACTTTTAGACTTAATGGATTCTACGTGAAAATCTGTGTTCGTGCAGGTGGATCCAATCTGATGTACACAAAGTTAACAGAAGTATTTGAATTTCCTGTTTAGGTATTTGAGTATATGTTTTCAGGGTAGTCAGTATTTTTCAAAAATGTAAAAAGTAAAAATTGTTTTGTCATTGAAAATCTATTTTAATAAAAGTATTCCGTTTTAAAATGCACTTTGCACAGTGAGGTACAAACCCCCAAAATTATTAATTTCAGTAGGGAGGAGGACACATCTTTTAACCGAAAAGTCATGACTATGGCATTAACGCACAAAGTATGCCTAGACAAAATGGAACTTGTAGTGTAATTATGTTTATGCATGACTACAACACACGCCCAAAAGAACCTCCTCCAATAGAACGACCTTACTAATTATTCAAATGGCATGCAACAACCAATGGCAAGTCTTCAGCAGCAAGCTTCTTCAATAGCGTTTTGGATGTAGCATTATGTACAGATAAATCATATAAGACAGGTTTTTGTCTTACATAATTCCTTAAGCCTTTATTTTTGTGAGTGTACTTTTCAGCTTTCCAAACTCTGCAATGTGAACGCTGTCCCTGGTGCTCAAAGAGTCATGAAAAACAAAACCTTTCTATTTAGATTTTTTATTAGCCTACGTATGGCATAGAAGTGCTCATTATAGAGGAGCGCATTACCTTCCTCTATAATCAATGAAGTTGACACTGCACAAATAATCTTTCTATTATTAATTTATAGTCTTTATTATAATGAGATTATATTCGCGAAAAAAGCACAGAAACAAAACTCCGGCGTTTTGGCGGGATTCTCTGATTGGCCATTGAGTTAAAGGCAACAGAGATGTGTGTATATATTTGTGATATTACTAAAGTAAATGGTCAATTATTTCTAACATAGTCTTTGATCCTAATGAAAAGTGTAGCTGCAGAAACTAAGAAACTAGAAATTAAGAAACTAGAAATTAAGAATAGTAAACATATAATTGGATAGTTCCACGGTTTTGCCATGAGGCTGTTATTGTATTTACAGTACCTCAAGGTGGCGCTGTAACACTACTCTCAATCTCAATCACTGTAACAAATCTCTCTCTCTCCCTCTCAGTGAATTTTTTCATTCACATTTACTTTAAAGTAACAATGTTTTCTGCTTCTGGAAGTAGTGAATGAATACTAACAAACACTCTATGAAATGCATTAATGAAAATTAATTTCAGTCTATCCCATGATATGGTAAACTTTTCTCCATAGAGATGAGCTCAAAGGAAGGGTGTATCTGAAATGCAGCGTCAACACACACATACACACAATGGACCTGTAACTGTTATGTAAACAAAGGGCTTTCTGAAAAGACTAACTGTGCTAGCACTGCGCTGTCAGGTCTGTACACACTGATTCAGATCACTGTGTGAACAACAACACAGCTAGCTCGACTTGATAATAGTTTAGCGAGTGTGTTCAGAAAACCTAAAGCTAATTCTGTCAGATATGGATGTGCATGCACACAAACACACACCATACTGTATAGCCACAGACTATATGTAAATAAAAATATTTAAAGCAATTATCAAATATTTAATGCTTCAAACTGAATTGTAGCTTGTGATTTTACGTTCCCCTAAATATTTACAATTGTCTGTTTTGCTGTTAATGACATTGCAGTCCTCATGAATAGTGCACATGACTTACAATTTAGATAATAATAAAAGCAAAGGTGGGGGGGGGGTAACAAAGTAACAGTTTCGACATATTTCATAGTACAGTTTATTAACAAGAGATTACAATATGACTGAATGATGTATTAGAAAAAAAAAACATGAATTTACAAAAGCCTAAACTGCAACACCTTATACAGCAAAATACAAAATAACAGCTTGTGGTTGATCAGGGGTTTTATATACACAGACCAATGACGAATTGTGTTAAAAAGGGGGATGCAGTCTGTATAATTACTATGCTCATTAATTATTCTTATAGAAATGTAATATACATAGATCACAACACTAAAACAAGGAGGTATAAACCGCTTAGCACAGCACATAATTCCCTTTTCCCACAATCTCTGGCTTCTGGACGTGAGTGTGAAACTGCAAGAATATCAAGCAAATATATGATGTGCTTTTTTGTCCTGATGTTAAGATACCGTGAGCCTCAGTCCAGATATCATCACGAACATCTCATCTTTAACAATTGATGTCATGGTTCCTGTGGAGAATTACGATGTCATTTAATGTGTTGATGAGGTGATGTGGTCGGCAGTGGCCTGAATCATAGATCCTTGGCAGGAAATCAAGAATCTTCTAAATTCAGCATTAAAGTTTGAAGTGATTTCAAGCCATTGGAACATTCCTCAATCTGCTATGTTTCAAACTGGAAAAAGACTCTTCCCATTTTACATGTTCAGACACTGTCTGTCTCTAAATGTTATAAAATATAGTCACAAACATATGCTTTCATTATCACACTTGCAAAAAAAAAAAAATTATAGTAATAATTATAGTATAGTAATAATCACCGTTGTGGTCTCTTCAACCTAGAAGTGCTTTCATAAGAAAAGACAAAGAAAGAAAAAGAATAAAGACGTGGAATAATGCCAATTTGAGACCTATTGACTTGCCACTATTTTGATGGGCACAACCAGTTTTTATTTTCTGCCATTTAAGACTAAGGTGTTATGAAAATGTTTTTAACTATTATCTAGAAAACGATCTAAAACCAATCTGTTTAGCTCTAAGGCTTCTTACTATAAAAGTGTGCTTCTTTTTTCTGCCCTCATAGACAGAATGTCAGTTACAGGTTGATTTTTCAGAGTCCTACTTGCCAATGATCTTCCTGATCCAGGGCATGAAGGCTGAGACTTTTGTGTAGACGCCTGGTGCGTCTTGTAGTCGACACGCGTGACCCCATGATGTGACCCCATATACAACCCAACTTCCGCCAGGTCTCTCACACACTAACGGGCCGCCGCTATCTCCACGACAGCTGTCCACGCGGTGGTTGTTGTGGGAGGAGCCGGCGCACAGCATGCGACTGGTGAACTGGTCTGAATAGCGCTGCTCACACTGACGCTTGCTCAACATGGAAATCGAGGCTTGCTGGAGAGTTCTTGAATATGCACGACCTGCGAAAAGTAAAAATCCAACAGGTCAGAAAGTCCTCCATTCTTTTGAATTGAAGTCTGGAGTTAATCAGACTTAACTGTTCATTTATGCAATGGAGTGTGTAGTCGCTTTCCTGTCAATGTCATCACACACTTCATTCATCCCTCTTTAGAATACTTATACTGAGAGAAAACACAGGTGATTTACAACACAACGTGACCATTAGAATGAAATCAACATGTCACATGATAATCTGTAGTCGCTTAAAACTGACATTATAATTGCACCCAGTATGGGTCCTTGATGATTTCCTCATGTTCTCTGATTAGAGCGCTGTATGGATGTTACTACTGTCATGTATGTCCTTTTTGATGAGACTAGACAGCTGGACAGATGTTGCCGTAGTCTTCTGTGTGTATATCCTTGTGAAAAAGAAGTGTGCCTTATTGTACTGAATGTGTACTTCAACACTAAGAAGTATTGATTTATTTTACAGTCCTGTTCTGCATGTACTTACTATGAACTTTTTATAGTTATTATAATAACTGTGTAATAACTACGCATTAACCCTGAACCAAATCCTTAAACCTAATCATAACCCATGTAGTTACCTTATATCATCTAGTTCTTTCTTAGTTAAGTAGACTGCAAGTACATGTACTGTAAGTGTAAATACTGTAAAATAAAGTGCAACCATATATACAGGTGCATCTCAATAATTTAGAATGTCGTGGAAAAGTTATTTTATTTCAGTAATTCAACTGAAATTGTGAAAAGGTGCACTTGAAGTAGTTTAAGTCTTTGGTTCTTTTAATTGTGATGATTTTGGCTCACATTTATCAAAAACTTTTAAGTAAGTAAGTAAACTTTATTTATATAGCACATATCACAGATAAATCACAAAGTGCTTTACATATAGCAAATTAACAAACTTAAAAATTAGAAACATCATACAAAACATAAAACATATTAGCTCAGTCAACTGAAAGCTTGTCTGAATAAAAGTGTCTTTAGCTGTTTTTTAAAAGAATCAACAAGGTGATTCAAGAAGAATAAGGTGTAAGCGTGTCTGCGATATATTGGGGGGTCTGTCCATGTAATGCTCTAAAGGTTAAAACTAAAATTTTATAATTAATTCTAAATTTTACCGGAAGCCAGTGGAGAGTAAATAAAATCGGAGTAATGTGTGCCTTTCTGTTGGTACCTGTTAAAAGCCTGCCTGCAGCATTTTGCACCAATTGAAGACGGTTCAGAGAAACATTGTTAAAACAAGTAAAAAGAGAATTACAGTAATCTAACCTTGAAGAAATAAAAGCATGAATGATCATCTCCATGGTAGCTTTGGGCAAAATTTTTCTCAATTTAGAAATATTTCTCAAATGATAAAAACAGTTTCTGACCAACTGTCTAGAATGACCATCCAGAGACAATGATTGGTCGAACAAAACACCCAGGTTTCTTAGGCTCAACTGGATGGATGAGTCTAAGGAACAGAGGTGTTGTTTAATTTGAGGTAATTTTTGTTCTGGAGCAAAAAATTTTACCAAAAAGGTTTCCTGAACCTTCAAAATGGTCTCTCAGTTTGTTTCGCTAGGCTACACAATCATGGGGAATACTTCTGATCTGACCAACCTGTCCTCCAACCAATACGCTCGTATAGGTCGTTTGACCAAATCCCTGAAATACGACCCATCAGAGCGTATACTACAATTGTGTCTCTATCGACAAAAGGTCATTTTCATATGAATGTTTTGTACTCTTTTATTTGCACTCTGATTTGCGTTTCGTGTAGCTAAGTTGGTAAATTATTGCGTTATACCTTGATATGTAATCATGCTATCATTCGATCCCAGGAAACGGACGTACACGAAAATGTACATGCTCAATAAATCATAATTTAGCATGATTTCTGTGAGGGTTAGGTTTAGGAGTGGGGTTAGGTGTGGCCATTCGAACGAATAAGCCACTTAGTAAAATATGTAGGAAATACTGTGAGATCGGTGTAAAAAGCCCACACCATTGCATTTAAATAAATGTGCATTTTGATTGGTAATGACGTTATACGTCATTTCATGACGACAGATGCAACGCGATACTGTCATTATTTTTACGCCCACTAGAGGGCACTTAATTTTAAAACGTAAATATAGGTCGTAATTAGGTGCTTGCACAAACGACCTATATGGTCGTTTTTTGTTGGACAGGCTCGATCTGACAGATGTCCAGAAGACAGTCATTGACATCCTTCAAGAAGACACACACATTCAATGCCAAAGAAGCTGGCTGTTCACAGAGTGCTGTATCCAAGCATGTTAACAGAAATTTGAGTGGAAGGAAAAGTGTGGAAGAAAAAGATGCACAACCAACCGAGAGAACTGAAGGTTTATGAGGATTGTCAAGCAAAATCGATTCAAGAATTTGAGTGAACTTCACAAGGATTGGAACGAGGCTGTGATCAGGGAATTTGCTGAACAACAGACAATGTCTGAGGTGTCTTACCTGGGCTAAGGAGAAGAAGAATTGGACTGTTGCCCAGTGGTCCAAAGTTCTCTTTTAAGATGATAGCAACTTTTGTATTTTATTTGGAAACCAAGTCCTAGAGTCTGGAGGAAGGGTGGAGAAGCTCATAGTCCAAGTTGCTTGAAGTCCAGTGTTAAGTTTCCACAGTCTGTGATGATTTGTGTTTTTTGAAAACCAAAGTCACTGCACCCGTTTACCAAGAAATTTTGGAGCACTTCATGCTTCCTTCTGCTGACCAGCTTTTTGAAGATGCTGATTTCATTCTCCAGCAGGATTTAACACCTTCCCCACTGCCAAAAGCACCAAACGTTGGTTAAATGACCAAAGTGTTGGTGTGCTTGACTGGCCAGAAAATTCACCAGACGTGAAACCCATAGAGAATCTATGAGGTATTGTCAAGAGGAAAATGAGAAACAAGAGACCAAAAAAAAATGCAGATGAGCTGAAAGCCACTGTCAAAGAAACCTGGGCTTCCAGACCACCTCAGCAGTGCCACACACTGATCAACTCCATGTCACGCCGAATTGAGACAGTAATTAAAGCAAAAGGAGTCCCTACCAAATATTAAGTACATGTAAAGTAAATTAACATACATTCAAGAAGGCCAATTCTAATTTATTGAATAGGTGTTTTTATTTTTTAAATGTGAGCCAAAATCATCACAATTAAAAGAACTAAAGACTTAAACTACATCAGTCTGTGTGCATTTAATTTATTTAAAACACGCGTTTCACAAATTGAGTTGAATTACTGAAATAATGAACTTTTCCACGACATTCTCATTTACTGAGATGCACCTGTGTGTGTGTGTGTGTGTGTGTGTGTGTGTGTGTGTGTGTGTGTGTGTATATAAACTGTACTTTCATACAATATAATACAAATAAATAATTTATAACACAATATAGTACATATTACTGTATAAGTAAATGATGTTAGCTGTTAATATTTTTATTATCTCTCTCTCTCTCTCTCTCACTGGACATCTAGTTGGAGAAATTTATAAATGACATCATTTCACAGCTTCATAATCTCCCAGAACACTAATACACACACTTTTGTGATTATGAAGATGTTTCAATGACACTCACGCCATGTGCTCATGCATAAACCAGTGCTTACAAACACTGTTAAGCTAATGCACAACCTTATTTGCAAATACGGCCAGAGATACAAATAATTACAAAATGTCTGAGATGGATGATGCCTGATTGTTGCAGAAAAACAGATGTTTTACAGAAAAAATTATCTACATGTTCAGCGAAAAAGAAAATCAGAAATGCAAAAGCTGTTTTATCTCATATTAAGCCGTTTCCATACTTGTTGCCTAAATACAGATGTGTATTGTTCAGGTTCAAGTGAAATGAGTTTATCCGTTAAAATGGTGAACTTTGCACTCTAGACAACTTTGTAATAACACATTAGTAATCCTTTGTTACATTACATTATGTCAGGACAAACATTTTGTTGTAAAACGAATAATTCTGAATCTAAATACTGAATAGATGAGCTACGTGCAAGAACACATATGTTCTTAAAGGAACAGAAACATTTTTTTTTCGACCCCACTGTTTTTCATTTTATGGATGACAGCAGTTGGTACATTTTTCAAAGTATGTTCTTATGAGTGCCACAAAATAAAGAAAAACACACAAGTTTGGACCAACATGTGAGTAATAACAGAATTTTAAATGCATTTACATTTTTGGGGTGAACTTTTCTTTAGTCTGAGGCCTTTTGTGGGGGGAAAGTGCACTTTTAATTGTATTAAATTTTACTAAACGTGCCCTTTCTGCTGTTCTTCAAATCTTTAAAGACACTACCTGCAGATAATATAAGAATGAAATAAAAGCCCACTAAAGTGTACATAAAGATTACACTTTTGTGACTGCTTCTAAACTCACTTAAGTACACAAAGGAGCACTTTGTGATAATGTCGAATTAAACATTCAATATTACATTTAAAGTAAATATTACATTTAAAGTAATATATTTTAATATACTAAATTACAATTTCATCATTACAAATATTAGTTTTTTAAATACATGACATACAAGTTTCAATATAAATTACATTAAGATATATTTTAGTTTACATAAATGCTTGTCAGTACATTCACCAGTACACTTGTATTCCATACCATATTCAAGGACAACAGAAGTAATTATAAAATTACATGTAAAGATATACTTTAGTTTTACATAAGTGATTAAAAAAAACTCAAAAACAATATAAATTTATATTATAATGCACTGTCATTTAATTGAATTGATTAATTAACGTGCAGTAAATTGGTGTCCAAAAACATTACATAGAGTTAGCACGTATTGGGAGTATATTATTAGCAATCTTTTTAAAATTATGCTGAAGTGCACTTCGTTATCTTGAGCACTTATAAATAAATTGATAAATAAATAAATAAAATGTTCTAATTTGGTTTACTTTTGAAACTCAGTACTTCTGAAACGGATCATGCTTTTCGTGATTTGCACATATTTTGGGTAAAAGCATCTGTTAAATTATTAAACTCAAAAATGACATCACATAATTTTACCAAAAGCTTTGAAACTGACATGTCCTGTTTGCCTGTCTGTGGGTGAGAGTGAGGCAGTGAGAGAGTGATTGTTTCAGACAGAACACAGAACGAAGGTTATCACTGTCAGCTCAGCTTTCACACTGTCTGATCACATCTTATGCCTGTCAGCCTGCACGATACAGTGGAGCCAAAAACACCTCTAATTTACACACACCGCTTTAGTTCTTGGTTTAAATATGCACAAAGCATCTTAAGCGTCTTCAATTGTTAATGTCTCAAATAGTTATATCTGAATCAGATCTGCACGCATTTCTCTAGTTTTAAAGATGTATAGAAAACTGTATGAATGCATGTGTGTGTTTCATGGCATCTCCAACCTGTGTCGCCCCAGCCTGTGATGAAGCAGTTGGCAATGCCCTTTGGCGTTTTTTCCCTCTTCATTGGCAGGCAGGCGGGCAGCACGGAGCGGCTCAGCGTGACGCAGTGGCCCGGGACACCCCGGTGAGCTCGGTGGCCAGACACACGCACCAGTGCCAGGTCGTAGTCATTGCTTTCAGAGCGGTAGCGTGGGTGAAGGACGATCTTCTCCACGCCATACTCTTCCTCATACTCCTCAGGAACCAAAGAGTGATAATCACCCACACGAACCTTATACAGCCCAGAGCTGTTACCGTATCTAAGAAAGAGCACATACCAGACCCATAACTAAAGTGGTAAGACCTCACTAACTGCCCAAAAACATGACTAGTTTTTAACAGATGGTGATTAACAGAGCTGTCTTTGTACACTTTAAATTTGTACCATATTGCTTTTCATTTAAACTTTCTACAAAAAATATATTAACCAGAAGAAACTTTAGCACCAGATCTACTATATCTGAATAATATCTTATGTATCATGTGACACCAAAGACTGGAATATTGATGCTGAAAACAGGAATATATATATATATATATATATATTTTTTTTTTCCTTTACTGCATTTGTTTGATTAAATAAATGCAGCTTTGCTGAGCATATAAAACGTGTAAAATATTTAAACATCTTAACGACCCCAAACTTTAGTGTATATATCAGACAATAATAGATATTTGTGCAAGCTTATTTCTTTTGTTCTACATCTAAATTACCTTTGCCATCATCCAACACTCACTTAATGTTAAAAACACTAATAACACTGTTTAATGTATTTTTCAAATCTTAAAATTAATATCTGTTTTCAAACTGTGCATTCTGCAATTGTTCACTTGTGGCATTTAAAATGACTCATTTGGGGTTTTATTTTTCATTTATTTAGGCAAAATAGAAGAAAGAGAGAGAGGGCACGCAAACACAAAACGGTCCGCAGACATTATCAGAGGATGATTTATGACTTCTTGATGTGCCACTCACAAATGCCCCTAAATCTATGTATCTAGGTTTATACAGCAAAGTTAAATAAAATGTTTGGACCAGTAAACTGAGATTTTAAAAAAATTTAGCTTACTTTTTTTTTTATATGTGTGCATTCTTTTATCAGACTTTTATTTTATTTTTTCATTTTTAAGTTTATAGTTCAACAAATGACTTTTAAAATCACAATTTTAAATGCATTACTAAATTATTATTATTATTATTTTTTTTAAGATTAACTTTAAGTGAGTATAGTTAATCTGACAAAATGTAAAAATAGGGAAAAAATTGCTTTCACAATGAAATATCTCATTTCACATGATGCGAAAATAAAATATCTCTATATCCGGCCGATAACTGGTAGAGCAGTTCAGTACTCTATGAATCGGTGGCTCACCACACATTTGCTCTCTAGTCGAGCTGGATTTGTTGACAGATCTCAAACTCTTCTGTTGTACATATGGCAGTTCCGTCATTAGCGCATGGCTTTCCAAATCCTTTAACACCACTCCGGTTGAAACCCCAGAGTTTAATTAATGTTGAACAACAACTGGGCACACAGCATAAAAATAGTTAAGCACTAATGTGTGTGTGTGTGTGTGTTTGTACATCCTATTTTTGCACAAATGTCATGTATCTCTCCGTAAACTCGGAAGTGAGAGACTAAAGGATCTAAAGGATCTCAAATGATTTAAAACAACTGCTATGATGTTCTGCATGCTATTAATTGCATTCTTGAAAAAGTGAGTGCATGTGTCTGAGGAATAAGAGGGAGGGGGCCACAAAGCTATCTAGATTTATAGCTGTGTGTTTGTGTGTGTGTGTGTGTGTGTGTGTGTGTAAGGGAGAGCATATAACGAGAGGAAACTTTAGCAGTAGTCTGATGTCATGGATCATATTTTGAAGGCTCAGTGCTTGGACTGGTTGATAAAAAACAGATTCAATCTTACTTAAAGCGCTCGCACTGCCAAAGTATCTACTGAGACCCTATTTTTTAAATGAAACCTTAAATGGTTTAGGAAAGTACCAACAAACATTTTTCACAGTAATGTGGAAGTACAGCACAGGTCTGAACTGAACTGAAGACAGATCATTTAGGTAATTATGGGAAGCAGGAAGTGTTTGTGTGGACATGTTTTTATTATTTTTTTCCTATTATTATTTTTCTTCCTTAATGTGAATAGCTATAACATTTTATCCTTTCGGTAAAAAAACTCATCAAACGATGCATGAAGGGTCTGTGGCTAATTGCATGTAGTGTAATTTTGGGATGGATGGGATGTATCATTGCCTTGCAACAGAGAGTTGAGAGTTTCTCCTTATCCATAATATCTGACAATATAGACAAATGTGGGTTATCTTTTCTACAAATACTTTAAGCAAATGATTTAGTTTGCCCAGAGTGCTCCAGAAGAAGAACGTCCAAGAAAGGCACTCCACATTTGTGTAGATTTAAGGAAAAGAGAGATGTTTCCAAAATATTTGGAATAGCAAATAGTGGAAAAAATGACGGATGAAGTCAACCACACAAATGACTTCATTTACTCGTCCCTGATGTTGTTCCAAACCTATGAGTTCTGTTAAACATAAAAGCAGATATTTTTAAGAAGGTGTGAAGCCAAACATTTGATGGTCCCCACTGACTTCCATTGAAGGAAAAAAAAAATACTGTGGAAGTCAATGGGTACCAGAAACTGTTTGAAATTCATACAAGTTTGGAACAAATTGAGGGTGAGTAAATGATGGCAGAATTTGAATTCCATTTTTCTGTAAACTGTAATTTTCAGCTTTACATTACATTTTATTTGTAACTAAATAGGAATGCCTTTTAACATATTGAGAGACAAAATGAAACATTTAGCAGAAATTTAGCTTTTACTGTAACTCAAGCTGTTTGAGGTTTTCTTAATATAATAAATTACATATGGCATATTGTAAAAATTAACTTGTAGAATTTGTGGAGCCCCACTAGTACTGAGTTAAAAAGGGTTAACTGATAAATTGTTTAAAAGACTGTAATCAGAGTTTACAGTGAGTTATTTTACTACTTCATTGCAACAGCTTCCTACACAATCTGGATTCTGCTAATTGTTCCTCGCTGTTATATTTTGTATTATTGTATAATCGCTTTTGTCTTTTATATGAAACATACTAAAAGGATATAACTGACTGGAAATTAGTTTTCAGAAAGAAAAAAATATATACAGTATATTTATTACATAAGTATGTAATTTAGTTTCAAGTATATTTATTTAAACTTTGTTTTAATGATGCTTAGAGAATTTACTATATCTAACAATTTTTTACAACAAAAAGTTTCTAACAAACTATATCTGTATATTACTTAATCGGATATTTTTACGCTTTGTTGTGCAACAACAGAACAGAAAGGAGATTCCTTATATACAGTGTCTTTACTGAATAGAAAAAAATGTGGTTAGCTTGCTCTGCATCTCACTGAATTTTAATTATAAATCAACTAATTTGTTTTGCAGCTGGAATGATTAATAGTGTTTATTTGCAAGTCACAAAAAATGATTACATAACTAGACACAGAATACCGAGGAAGTGTGGGAAGAAGCTCTATTGTTTAAAATGGACAATTTGGAAATATGTTTTGTTTGTATTTCAGGCTATTTCGTGTTATCTAGCAGTGTGAGTCACAGTGGAAAACTGGAAACGCAACAAAGAAGTGTGTGTATATGTTTGTGTGTGTGGGTAGGAGGGTGGATTTTATGTATGCTTTGCAGATGTGATAGAGAATGAAGATGTACCTGTCCATATTTCTGTTTGTGTGTACCTCTTAAAGCAGTGAGCAGAGGTCAGCATCCAGCAGCTGCTGATCAAAGTGGCTCCACAAACCAATCGTCCATCGGCCTGAGACCCTCGCAAGCGCACAGCTGCCTGCCACGGCCAGCCCCCACTACACACACACAAACACAATCATTCTCTCATTCCAACCACATATACAATTATTCTCAAGCATCGTTTGTTATGTCAAAGATGTTTGTATACATTTTGTCCCTCTCTGCTTACCGTAGCGAGTTCTCCCCACCTATTATTCTCTTCTGACGGGTTTGAGAGGGTCTTAGACCACACATGGAGCCCACTGCCTCTGCAACATAATACAAACACAGATTTCTATAAACCATGCGTGTCACGAAATCTGTTAGGAACACCTGCCTTGGTCTTATTTCACAGACAATCAAAAGAAATGAATAAATATATATATTTGATGAAGCCTAGAAATCTCCTTCTTATTACAGTAATGTATTTATATTAGGGCTGTCATGTTAGATTCAATTATTTGTAATCTAATTAATTACATGATTTGGCATCTAACATCATCTGTAAAGCATGCATACTCTCACATTTGAGAGTTTGAGAGTGTGTGTATGCTTAAATTCATGCAAACGTCTTGGAAATGTGCTTTTCCAGGTTTTAAGCACACACTTTTAGGAGTTAACTGGAAATCTAAGCAATGCCAGCTTTTCTCAAGTAAAGGATTTGAATGTTGATTGGTGCACTTTTATATGCTAATGACATTAATTCGGATTCATTTATGAGGCAGAGATCTGGGAACAATTTCAAGATCTTTCACGATTTATAGATTTCACATCTGGAAGACAGGTGTACACATGTTTTTTGCCATATGTTCATTACTCTGAATCACACATACACACATTTGAGAAAAGATGCTTTTAGATCAAATGTAGGATGGTTTCTACACAACACTGTATAAATGAGGCCCTAAGAATGTATATTTTACAGACCATCAATTACAGTTAAGTCAGTGAATTAGATAATGTTCATTTAATCCTCCTAACATGAAAATTCCATATGAACTTCTTTTCTTTCAGACAGGATGTTTACGCTGCTCTTTTTCAGACACTTAGAGCAAATCCTACTTTTTCTGATGCTATTAAACCACCCCAGTTTTTTAATTATATTCAGGGAAAATTTTGGTTAAATATCCATTTAAACCTTGCCAGTTTCACATCATTTGTATGCTGGATGAAGAAGAATGTCCCACCTT
This sequence comes from Carassius auratus, assembly GCF_003368295.1. Taxonomy (NCBI): domain Eukaryota; kingdom Metazoa; phylum Chordata; class Actinopteri; order Cypriniformes; family Cyprinidae; genus Carassius; species Carassius auratus. The sequence goes on along the minus strand of NW_020525201.1, from coordinate 68,256 downwards.
TGACCTCGGGAGAATCCTTCTGTAATCCATAGTTACAAATAACACCGGCATCTTCACTATGGCGACAGTTGTGTGTCCCAAATGGTTGTTTGATACAGTCAATCAGCGAAAGCTCCTCTCCTGTGCACTTTATGTTTTCTGTGTGAATAGGGCCTTCACCTTCTCCAAAATATGCCATTACACGAGCTTTAGCCAGCCCACTGTACAAGAATGACAGTAAAAGATACATTTCATTACATTTTTGTACTTTTCAAAATTGCTAACATTTTTCCTTTCTTTTTTCAGTAACTGATGTAATGCTAAAATATAGTTGAAATATTAGTTGAAAACCGTAACTTAAAATACTTCAATTAAAATTCGACACTAAAATAAAACAACTATGGTGCAGTATGTGCATTGACAGCTAGTGGTTGTAATTGGTACTGCAGTACAAAAACACTGGAGAGTTGTTTCTCCTCCCAAATCCTCCTCAGGGTTGCCAGATTGAGGAGATGAAAGAGGAACAAGTTAAATAGTCAACGGAAAGCAAAAGTTTACTCTTGTCAACTTCCATACAGGTGTGTTGAGGCATGTCATCCGAACCGGCCCTCCAGGACCAAGTTTGATGACTCCTGACTTAATCTGTAAATTGATTAGATTATTTTTTTGAAATAGTTTGTTAGATGGTTTCGATGGCTGCTGTTTTCCTCCAAATGGCAACCCATGCTGTTTAAATACTGAAGACAATTAAGTCTAAACTTTGAAAACTAACTAACTTTTTTCAGGCCAATATCAAAGTTTGTCATCAAACCTTACTCATTTAGTTAGTTTACTGCTTTATTTTATCAGGTAATCTGATTAAGATTTCTGAATGGCATGACATGACTCAACATAAGAAGTCTGCTCAGATGACCCTGAAATGTTGAAGTCACCTGTAACCCAGCTGTCTGCACACCACCTCTGCATCCCGATCCGTCCATCCGTCATCACAAACCGTTCCCCACTGGCCACCCACCAGGATCTCGACACGCCCCTCTCTCTCATTCTCTCCGCCCACCAGTCTCACAGGTACACCTGACAGACAGGTAAAACTAAATATATGAATGCATTTAGCTTTGATTAACAGGTGGCAGTGCAGCGGTTAAACATCTGAATGGATCTGATTAGCTGTAGGTTTAAAATAGCAGCTGACTGCTTATATAATATATATATATATATATATATATATATATATATATATATATATATATATATATATATATATATATATATATATATATATATATATATGCATGATATGCTATGTATAATCTATCAAAGAGGCATAGTTCACCCAAATGTTAAACTTCTGTTGTTTATATCACCCTCATGTCAATTGAAATCTGAATGCATTCAGAAAAGAAGATATTTTGAAGAATGTTGGTAACCATACAGTTGACGGTTACCATTGTGTTTTTCACGTAAAATGGGAGTCAATGGCAACCGGCAATTGTTTGGTCACCAACATTCTTCAAAATATCTTCTTTTGTGTTAAACAGATGAAAGAAACTAGTACAGGGTTGGAAAAGCTTTAGGATTAGTAAATTATGACAGAACTTTCATTTTTGGGTGAACTATCCCTTTAAGGAATGCAGATGAGAGACATAAAATTGCCAAAAATGGAATTAGCAACCATTTCAGAAAATATTTACTGAAGATTCAAATTATTTGGAATAACAAGGATGTCAGTAGATTTTGAAACAGGTGCCAGTCATCCAAAACTGATGAACTGTGCCAAATATCTCTAGTTTAAACCCAAGAAGTCAAGTTCAGAGACATAAAAAAAAGACATGGCCCTGGAGGGACAGTTGTAGGTTTCCACTCATGGAACACCTGTCTCCACTTACACATAACACTGATGCAGACACACACATAAACACAATCAATCATCAGCTACAGAACCGTCAGCAACATCAGCGACACTCTCTGTGCAAAATAAAAGACTTACTAACCACACATTCATACACATCTGCAGCCACAGTTAATATGAATTTAACAGCAAAATCTGTTTATGAAACTGATAGCTCTGACTCTAAATTCCAATCGGACACGTAATTTATGCATCAAAATAATTCAATCTTACATACATGAACGTGGCAAGTTGCTTTGTTCCGTGAGTAGCATGCACAGCCTACAGGCTTGTATTATTTTCCATTTCCATTTTGATTATTATTACTATCGCCTGAGTTTACCGTAACTTAGTGCAAAGCTTCTCATGGCTTATCGCTCTGCTACATATTCTATATGTTAACAAAACATAGAGCTTTATGACCATCTGCAATACTAATCATTCCTAAAGCTTGAAGTTCATTTCTCACTTGTCAGCAGTAATTCTATAACTTTTTTATTAAATAACATTTATTTCATAATGCCTTTGGCACCAGCGGCACACACATGAACTCACATATGACATCCATACATGCTGAAATGTTTTTTTCAGATGGTCTCAAGTTGTCATCAGCTCTGTCTATGAGACGGCATGAAAACACTGTGAAAATCACACTCAGGAAGATTTTATTTATTTGGACATGTTTCTGCTGAGTGCATGTCGAGAGTGAGAACCTGAGTGTTTGTATATATACACTGGCCATCCATCTTTCATTCTCACACACTACTACCATTCAATGGTTTGGAGTCGGTAAGAAGTCTCTTGCTAACCAAGCCTGCATTAATTGGATCAAAATACAGTAAAAAATAATATTATAAATTAAACTGAGTGTTAAATGTTAAACGAAGCTAAGAATATGCTGAGATGTCTGTTTTCCGATCATGTGGAAATCTGAGTTTTGTGGTCAAAGACCTTTATGGATTCCATGTGGCTCACAGGCAAAAAGGAACTGAATTTTTAGCTCATTCAATGAAAAGCAAACATTATTTAAGCTCTGAGAGTTTCCCATAGATCCACACTCACCACATTTTCATAAAGCCATCAACTTGACAGGGGAAGCCACAGTATGTGTGTGTGTGTGTGTGTGTGTGTGTGTGTGTGTGTGTGTATGCATGTAAGATGACTTCAAGACACAAATCAGGAGGAAACACTTAGTAATAAAAAAAGAAATACAAAACAAATTGTCCCCAAAAGGTAGCTAAATATGAAGAAAAATATGGGTACATCCTCAATAGAAAAAATATAAGTGTACGTCTAGTCTGTCTAGTTTGTTTATTAATTAAAACAAACATGACAGAGTGTTTCACATACACCCATTTCGATGTATTCCCTTTAGATTTGTGTGTGTGTGTGTGTGTGTGTGTGTGTGTGTGTGTGTGTCCATATTAAAGAATACTGAAATGTGTTTGATGAGAATACTAAAAACCAGTCTTCTCTTCTTTATATTATACACAGACAAACTCTCATCTGAATCCCTGTGAGTAAGATGAATTAAACAGGGAGATCTGCTCTATAAGGGAGTCTCTTGAACACATCGGCTGCTCTGTCCAAAGTCAATAAAGTTAAATCAGCCAGAGAGTGCAGGAAAAGGACCACAGCAAGGCATTTACACATGAATAATAGTATGTAGTGTGTGTATGTGTGTAACTGACACACTCCTTACCGGTTCCCAGTTCCAGTGCTGTCACTCATTCTCTTACTCACACTCTGTCTGTTCCTGCTGCTCATAAAGATCTATTACACACACACACACACACACACACACACACACACACACTCACACACACACACATTCTCTTTCTCTATCTGCTGCATTTTACAGAAGGGTTCTAGGATAGAGGAGAAAAGTGAAAAAAAACTCACAAAAAGAGAAAAGCAGCAAAATAATGTGAAAGAACTTCTTCAGTAACAAGTCGTACATCCGATATTTAATTTGCAGTGATGCACATGAATGGTTAACTGCAAAATAAGAATCTGGATATTTATTGTAGATTAAGGCAGGAAAAATGTATATATAAAGACACACATACAGCATATATTTTGAAAATATTCACGTGTATATACAGTATTTATATTCATATAAATTAAATCATATGTAAATATTTTTAATATATAAAGTCACATATTTTTCTTAAATATATACATGCATGTGGGTGTATTTATGTTTACCTAATAAATATACACAGTACACACACACACATATAATATAGACATTTCAAATATGGCCACCGAGGGAAATGACTTGCCTTGCCTTAAAGGGACTTTGGTATGAGGCAGTGTTAAAGTGTGTGTGTGTGTGTGTGTGTGTGTGTGTGCGTGTGTGCACTTACTTATATCACTTTTGGGTACATTCACCAGAATACACACCAGTAAACTGAGGACCACCCAAAAATTGAGGACATTTTGTATGTCCTCATTTGTTTGACTATACAGTGGCATTCAGCATGCTCTAAAATGGTTTCCAGGCTTAAAATCTCACTTGTCCCAAAAAATCACTTTTAAGTGATTTGTGTACCTGAAGTGTGTATGCCCCCCCACTAAAGTGTGTATAACACAGCGCCCTCTAGGAGTACTGCACTTCCGGAAAAGATACACACTTTGGGGATTCTGGCCAATCAGAGCGCAGGAAGCCGCTATGGGAGCGGGACTTGGTGATCTGACCAATCAGAGGCCAATACGTCATCAATAAAGATGGCGGAGGCAAAAAAACATGTTGATTGTGAATGAATTGACAGATAATCCACATTAAATTACAGATAAATTCCCAATAATTAGTATTAAATAAGATTAGACCAATATGCATTGAGCAGCAGGAGCTCTCGCGATTCATATTAGCATGTTTTACTTTTAATCCTCGCGTTTTTCTCTCGCATCAGAGTCTGCTCTGTGTGTGTGTAAAGATCGCGCTGCCCCGCGTCACCATGACTACAGCACTTACATCGGATATTAATGCTGTAGGAACGAGTTTGACGCGGGAAGGGACAGACACATTACATCATGTGAATTTGAAAAGTAACATATTTCCTTCCAAAAGCGGAGGGGCAACTGTTTAAATCTGTTATTATGGGTGTGGTGATATTCATCTGAGTTTGTTCAATAAAAATATACAAGCAATTAAAATATGTGAAAACAGGCAGATTCGCTTGCTTTTATAAGTGATGTTATTTGTTTTAAGTGTTTTCTCCAACTTTGCGTCCTGCCATTTCCCTGACAGCGCAGCCAGGCCCCTCCCCCACCCAGAGCACGCGCGTCTGTAACCAGAGCAACACATTCACTTACAGCAAACAAGCAAACATTCTCTTTATGTTATATAATATTATATTATTTTATATTACATTATATATTATATTAATTATATTACATTACATTATATTCCTTCATTTATTATATAATTATATTATATGACATTACATTGCATTATATTACTTTATATTATATTATATTTTTATATAGAGGAAAGAAGGTACAGCAAACATTTATATTCTATTAATTATATTTGAAGTTTTTCTTAGTCGCTTTGGGGCATTTCTCAGATCACGACTAAAATTCTTATTCAACCTCCACGTTATCTACTTACTTGTGCACCTCATAAAAGCAATTGCTCATCATTTGAACAAATTACAAATGCAACTGATTATGTACACGTTTTATCTGTTTCTTACATTATCAATCGCTTATGCCATGTTGATCAAAATGTATGGTTCTCTGCTGAATACTCCCAAGTCTTACTCCCCAAAACATCTAGGTATTAATTCATTAAGTCATTAAATGCAGAATAGTAGTTGTCAAGCAAATTTTCTATACACTTCTATTAGACATTTTTGTCCTGAATTGTTGAATTGCAGAGGTGAATTCTGATTTTCACTAATGAAGGGGAATGTAAAGCATTCGATCATCCAATAATCCACCAGTTCCTTAAAATAGCTCAGAGTGCATCTCATTAAGCTTCCTCTGAGAAGCATACAGACAGAGCACAACACAACACAGTGTTACACACTCTGGTAATTTAAGAACAACAAGGTACAAACAGGGTGAACAGCATGGAAGAAGTAAGTATGTGTGGTGGAAGAATACAGAGGTAAAACAGAGGAAGAGGTAGAAGAGGACAAGATTCTGAAGAAATAAGGGCCACTATCATGTTCTCAATATCATGACTTTATGGCCGAAGCGGGTCAAAAGGTGAGCTGAATGTTGGGAGAACAACCGTGTGTGTCCTTAGTCATTAAAACATTTGAACAGGTGTGCTTCTTCTTCTTTTATTGGCGGTTGGCATACCAATTTGGTGCATTACCGCCACCAACTGTTTGGGGTGTGGAGCTTCAATGCGGATTTCTACTAATATGTATTGAAAAAAAATATATAATAATAATAATAATGATATATATATATATATATATATATATATATATATATATATATATATATATATATATATATATATATATATATATATATATATCATTATTATTATTATATATTTTTTTTCAATACATATTAGTAGAAATCCGCATTGAAGCTCCACACCCCAATATATATATATATATTCTTGGTTATTCTTAAATTCGATTAAATAAGTCTGTTTCTTTAAGGTATCTCATGCTGGCCATGCTGATGATTTTGATGCAGAAAAGGAAAGTAAACCCTCTACTGATAAATGTGTGTAACCTAATTCTTTAACTTGTTCTAACAGTATGATTCGTTCTGTTCTGTATGCTTCACATTCTATTAATATATGCTCTACCGTTTTCTCTCCTGTCACAATTAATGCATAGTCCTTGAACAGGTGTGCAATCACACAGTGTTCACTATACTGTAGTCGTGCAATACAGCATATTTACATTATATATTACAGCAGTCTACTTGCATTTTACATTGGCAACTCCGGTCCTGGAGGGCCACTGTCCTGCAGAGTTTAGCTCCAGCCCAGATAAAAACTCACCTGCCTGTATATATCTAGTAATCCTGAAAACATTGATTGCCTTGTTCATGTGTGTTTAATTAGGGATGGAGCTCAACTCTGCAGGACAATGGCCCTCCAGGACCGAAGTTGCCTATCCCAGAGGCATAATGTAAAAAACACTTATACAAAGTATACAGGTGCTGGTCATATGATTAGAATATCATCAAAAAGTTTATTTATTTCACTAATTCCATTCAAAAAGTGAAACTTCTATATTATATTCATTAATTACACACAGACTGATATATTTCAAATGTTTATTTCTTTTAATTTTGATGATTATAACTGACAACTAAGGAAAATCCCAAATTAGAATTTTGTGAAAAGGTTCAATATTGAAGACACCTGGTGCCACACTCTAATCAGTTAATTAACTCAAAACACCTGCAAAGGCCTTTAAATGGTCTCTCGGTAGTTCTGTAGGCTACACAATCATGGGGAAGACTGCTGACTTGACAGCTGTCCAAAAGATGACCACACCTTGCACAAGGAGGGCAAGACACAAAAGGTCATTGCTAAATAGGCTGGCTGTTCACAGAGCTCTGTGTCCCGGCACATTAATAGAGAGGCGAAGGGAAGGAAAAGATGTGGTAGAAAAAAAGTGTACAAGCAATAGAGCTGGTAAGTCCCGCCCCTTCCGTAAAACCCAGCTGGACCTTAAAGTTGAAAAACCGTCAATGCAAGTGAATGGGAGAAAATAATTATTTTCTGGTCCCGTTTGAATTGTGCCATGAATGTGAACAGTGACAGTATATGGTATGATTTATCGGCTAGCAGTTGTGGAAAAGACATAACGAGAAAGACTACATGTCGCCTATGTGACGTCACCCCATAAAGTTGACTTACCTGTGGTTTTCGCCAACCTCAAAGATTTTGTCCTCTCCCTGAAAGAAGGTGGTGAAGTGCACCAAAGACACAGCCATGTTTAGCGGGATCCGTGAGCTAGAGCCATGTGCTAGTGTTGTTGACGTTTCAAACATGTCGAAAGCAGCAAAGAGTTGTAGTCCACAAAGTGCTGTCACAAAAAGTCTACCCCTATCAAACTTCTACCTGCTAAATTGTAACATTCTTCACACGAAAGATTATATAAAAAATTCACAGACAACATATGTTCACATTCATGTCACAATTCAAACGGGACCAGAAAATAATTATTTTCTCCCATTAATGAAATTAATCCCATTTGCATTGACAGTTTTTCAACTTTGAGGTCCAGTGGGGTTTTACGGAGGGGGCAGGACTTACCAGCTCTATAGGGATAACCACATCTTGGAGAGGATAGTGAAACAAAACCCATTCAAAACTGTGGGGGAGATTCACAAAGAGTGGACTGCAGCTGGAGTCAGTGCTTCAAGAACCACCACGCACAGACATATGCAAGACATGGGTTTCAGCTGTCGCATTCCTGGTGTCAAGCCACTCTTGAACAAGACACAGCGTCAGAAGCGTCTCACCTGGGCTAAAGACAAAAAGGACTGGACTGCTGCTGAGTGGTCCAAAGTTATGTTCTCTAATGAAAGTAACTTTTGCATTTCCTTTGGAAACCAAGGTCCCAGAGTCTGGAGGAAGAATGGAGAGGCACACAATCCACGTTGCTTGAGGTCCAGTGTAAAGTCTCCACAGTCAGTGATGGTTTGTGGGGCCATGTCATCTGCTGGTGTTGGTCCATTGTGTTTTCTGAGGTCCAAGGTCAACACAGCCTTATACCAGGAAGTTTTAGAGCACTTCATGCTTCCTGCTGCTGATCAACTTTATGGAGATGCAGATTTCATTTTCCAACAGGATGTGGCACCAGCACACACTGCCAAAGCAGTACCTGATTTAAGGGCCATTGTATCCCTGTTCTTAATTGGCCAGCAAACTTGTCTTCTATGGGGTATTGTGAACAGGGAGATGTGATATGCCAGACCCAAGAATGCAGAAGAGCTGAAGGCCACTATCAGAGACACCTGGGCTCTCATAACACCTGAGCAGTGCCACAGACTGATCCACTCCATGCCACGCCGCATTGCTGCAGTAATTCAGACAAAAGAGACACAACTAAGTATTGAGTGCTGTACATGCTCATACTTTTCATGCTCATACCTTTCAGTTGGCCAGCATTTCTAAAAATCCTTTCTTTGTATTGGTCTTAAGTAATATTCAAATTTTCTGAGATACTGAATTTGGGATTTTACGTAGTTGTCAGTTATAATCATCAAAATTAAAAGAAACATATTTGAAATATATCAGTCTGTGTGTAATGAATGAATATAATATACAAGTTTCACTTTTTGAATGATAGTTCACTGTTATATTGACAAAATGACAAAGCATTTTGACTATCATGTTTGTAAACAATGACACAAGGACTTGTCATTCTGATGGCACTGATGTTCATTGATATTGTATTAAGGATATTGAGCAAGTTACAGGCTTTGTTTTTGTCTGGGTTTGTACCAATTGTTTTGAAAAATGCACTCACTGGTTTGCAAATCTTAAGAATTATTCAAGAAATGATATATATATATATAGAGAGAGAGAGAGAGAGAGCAGTTATAGTCATACAAAAGAACAAAAAGTGTTTAAAAGAATCATGAATTAAGCTGGCACGTTTAAATGTTTGTTAACATATTTATTTGTTCTTACTTTGATTTTATAGCCCTAGCCCTAGCCCTAGCTGAGATCTGCTTCTGCTGCTCATACTGTGATCAGCCGCCCTTCCCCACAGCACTCTCTGATCGCGCGCGCCCTTCCCCACAGCACTCTCTGATCGCGCGCGCGCCCTTCCCCCACAGCACTGTCTCTGACTGACTCGCTGCAGATGAGATGCTTGCATATCAGCCCTGCTGTGGGTTTGCAGACTTCAATTGACTGTTTTGATTAATAAATGCTATTACAGTTTTTTTTCAATCGCTTACAAGCGCTTACCCATACTTTAGATACTTTTTCTAAACTCTTAACACAGACTCACACCTACAAAACACAATTGGCCAAGTGGATAATTTTCTTCTCAAAAACACATTTTGTTAAATATATACTAAATCTTCATTTCAAAATAGAACACATCTTTCTGTCAACACACCAACTTTACCAAAACACTGGAAATCTGACTCAAAATTAAATTATTCTGTCAAAGAATAACACTTGTTTTCACCTCAAAAGGTACATGCAGTCAAAGTACACCAGGTTTCAAAATACTGGCTATTGTTGACATTACAAAACTGCATAGACTTTTCAGTCTCAGTTTTACAGGTATTTGCATGCAAAACATGCAATTCACTGTTTTACACTAAATTTCTTGGTTAGGAACTGTATGTCCAAATGTACAGTAATGTTTACATTCAAAAGCATTCCAGTAAAAAGCTATTTTTTTCCTGTACTGTTTACTGCAGGAGGTACAGTAAAACCGAGAAAACAGAAAAGCTTTGAGAGTATTGCTTACAGTGAACAAAATATCCATCTCACTGCTCCTGCTCTTCTCCCTGGCCCCCTTGCTCTTACTCTTCCTCGTCCATACATTACAGTGTTTGTCTTTTTCTGTTTCCAAAAATATTACTCTTAAAAGTCCTCCTTTACTGTATTGTATAAGTGTCTGTGTAATAGAAAAAAATAACCCCTGCCATTGAGTCTAAGCCAGATTGGAATCAGCTGTGGTTGGCCCAATTTACACAACATAAATCAGCTAAGATAAATTGTTTTTGAACTGGTATCATTGCAGAAGCAGAGGTTTTTATACTGTATCTAAGGTTTGGAACATTGTTTTTGCTATTGTGGGATGTTGTGTGTTAACATTTGTAAATACTACAAAAACGATCCATAATTTTGTTGGGAGGTATAGCTTGTCTGTTCAGTAAATGTAAGCATTGTGGAAATGTGTTCAATGACTCCATATGTGTAAAAACGACATGAAATGTGTGAATGGTATGGCCACAATAGACCGATGCTGTGCTAATTGTGTTTAGAGTTTTGAAAATACGACAACTGCTTGGACAAATGCTTGTTAGCGACTGAAAAAAACTGTAATAGAAAATAAGATGTCTGTTCAAGAGATCTAGGTTGCTCATTTAGACAGTTGTGAGCTCTTGTTTACAGCAGACCTGCACGTTTTGAATATTCATATTTGTAATCCTCTTAAAAGCTTTATGATGTGGTGTTATTTCAGAAAATTAAGTACACGTTGGGTACAAAGTGTTTAAAAGAATCATGAATTAAGCTGGCACGTTTAAATGTTTGTTTACAGATTTATTAGTTCTTACTTTGATTTTCAACTATAGCCCTAGCCCTAGCTGAGATCTGCTTCTGCTGCTCATACTGTGATCAGCCGCCCTTCCCCCACACCTCTGATCAGCCCCTTCCCCAACTCTCTGATCGCGCGCGCGCCCTTCCCCCACAGCACTGTCTCTGACTGACTCGCTGCAGATGAGATGAATGAATGAACTAACAAAAGTCTTGTGAGCTCTAGTTTACAGCAGACCTGCACGTTTTGAATATTCTTATTTGTAATTCTCTTAAAAACTTTATGATGTGGTGTTATTTTATAAAAATAAGTGCACACCGGGTACTTTTTGCTCTTTTAAACCAGTGCTTGTACGGACATGCGCACTGGTTCGTAGTTTGAGGTGGGTGCTCGGTTAAAAAGTGATCATGTGCTCTGTCCACTAGAAAGACTAACTTCATCACATTTTTTTTTAAGTTTGAAGAAACAGTACTGTGGTTAAAACAAATATCATTGCCACCAGATAATTTTCTATTAGGCCAAATAAATGTAGTCACAATTTCAACGTGAACTCCAAATACGTAACTACGTCATTTACGCAAGTCAGCGACGGTGGTGTTTTCCCGGGAAATGCAGACACGTGACGATGGAACGCGCGAAACAGACGACAAACAACCCACCAGGAGGAAAGGTGAGATCAAGACTTGTCCTGAAAATGCATGATAACTAAATACATTGTGTAATATGAAATATAGTACGATGTATGTTTATTTTAGTGGTTTAATTATTTTTTGTAATAGGGTTTTATTTACTTCTCGATTGTATTTGAGTTTGCTTCTAAGCCTGTGTCATTTGATGATTTGTTGCAATAATGAAAACAAATTGTATATATAAAATTGACTATTAAATATAATTTTGTTATTTTTCATATAATAGTACTTTAGGTTCTACAAAGTAATCAAGACAACCGAGTCAGTGGTAGTTTACTAAATCATTGTTTTTCTCAAAAGTGTTGTAAAATATCAACAGTAATTTGAAATAATTCATTCTCATTTTTAATTATCATTATTTTATATATTATATTTTATGTAATACATTATTACATTATTTGCCCCCGAATTGTTTTTTAGTGGAATGTTTTATTTTAATAATTTATCTTCACTGAGATGAAATGACCATGAATTGATACTTTATAATATGTGTATTTTGTTTCAAGCTCCAAAGCAGACAAAAAGCACATTAAAAATAGTCCATATAAATCTATATACTTTAGCTCTTAAATCAAATATAGATTGACATCAATTGTGGTTACAAGACACACAAGAACCAATGGTTTTTGGCATTAATGACATTTCCATTTTAAAAAAAATATATATAATATAAAGATTTGTTCCACAGAAAAACACAACACCGGTTTGGATATGAGGGTTAGTATGTTAATTATGTGTGTTTTTGGTGAACAATTCCAGTAAGATCAACAGGATTTTTTAAAATATGCTTGTTTATTTCATTCACCTTATATTTATTTGTATTTATTTTTTCCAGTCATTTCAAGAAAGAAAGTCGCCATGCTGGGAAATAAAAGACGTAGGAAACCTCTGCAGGATGCTGAGCATCACATTACCTGTAAAACTGACAAGCCTGGGCTTCGAGAGCAGTTCATCAGCAAATATAAAGGCAAGTATAAATGACTAAGCAGTTTAGTAACTAATAACTAGGGCTGGGGGATATGGCAAAAAAGTTATCATGATAATTGTTTTATATTAGTCGATATCGATAATTATCACAATAAATGTCAAATCTTTATTTCTTTCAAGTTTAAAGGCAGATATTTGCTCCTAAGTGAAAGTTGTAGAAACCAGAGCATTAATTGTGGTTTTAAACTACTCTTTATTGTCAGAACATATCATGACAAACACTTGCCAAACAGGTGAACATTTCACAAATCTGAGGTAGAACATTCAAACATTTGTTATTTTTCCTTAACAAAATAAATATATTTATTGGAAAATGTATTTCTTAGTTCCTGGATGTGCTAATGGGGGATATTGTTTCAAGTCTTGAAACAGGTTTGTGTTGCCTGACTTTGATGGCACGGATCTTCAGCACAGTTTACAGTGCAGGCAGCAATATTAATATTAGATATATTTTGTCTCAAAATGCATATTTGACAATGATTTGCAGCAGTATTAGATTCAGTTAGGAGCAGATTTACTATGTAAAATTTATGTTCATTAACAAAAACAGTAACATCTTTTAAAACGACCTCAATTTTATTTGGTAAAATGTAATATTCTGACTGTTTGAGTTTTATTAAAATTAACCATTGGTCATCCAGTATCATGCATTTAGATCATGATAACCACAAAACCAAATACTGTAACTATTTTATTAATCCTTTAATACATTGTTAGCGATTGAAAAAAACTGTAATGTAGACAAGCGCTTACCCATACTTTAGATACTTTTTCTAAACTCTTAACACAGACTAACACCTACAAAACACAATTAGCCAAATGGATAATTTTTTTCTCAAAAACAAATTTTGTTAAATTTATACTAAATCTTCATTTCAAAATAGAACACATCTTTCTCTGCACACACCAACTTTACCAAAACACTGGAAATCTGACTCAAAATTAAATTATTCTGTCAAAGAATAACACTTGTTTTCACCTCAAAAGGTACATGCAGTCAATCAAAGTACACCAGGTTTCAAAATACTGGCTATTGTTGACATTACAAAACTGCATAGACTTTTCAGTCTCAGTTTTACAGGTATTTGCATGCAAAACATGCAATTCACTGTTTTACACTAAATTTCTTGGTTAGGAACTGTATGTCCAAATGTACAGTAATGTTCACATTCAAAAGCATTCCAGTAAAAAGCTATTTTTTTCCTTTACTGTTTACTGCAGGAGGTACAGTAGAAATATGGTATGATAGAACAGAAAAGGTTTGACAGTATTGCTTACAGTGAACAAAATATCCATAAAACACATAAGAGCATTCTGAACAAAAAAAACAACAACAGAAAAAGCCCAGAATAAAAAAGGAGGGGGGGGGGGTAAAATAAAAACAATCTCTCACTGCTCCTCTCACTGCTCCTGCTCCTCTCACTGCATCTCTCACTGCTCCCGCTCCTCTCACTGCTCCTGCTCCTCTCACTGCATCTCTCACTGCATCTCTCACTGCATCTCTCACTGCTCCCGCTCCTCTCACTGCTCCTGCTCCTGCTCCTCTCACTGCATCTCTCACTGCATCTCTCACTGCATCTCTCACTGCTCCCGCTCCTCTCACTGCTCCTGCTCCTGCTCCTCTCACTGCATCTCTCACTGCATCTCTCACTGCATCTCTCACTGCTCCCGCTCCTCTCACTGCTCCTGCTCCTGCTCCTCTCACTGCATCTCTCACTGCATCTCTCACTGCTCCTCTCACTGCTCCTCTCACTGCATCTCTCACTGCTCCTCTCACTGCTCCTGCTCCTCTCACTGCTCCTGCTCCTCTCACTGCTCCTGCTCCTCTCACTGCTCCTGCTCCTCTCACTGCATCTCACTGCTCCTGCTCCTCTCACTGCATCTCTCACTGCTCCTCTCACTGCTCCTGCTCCTCTCACTGCATCTCTCACTGCTCCCGCTCCTCTCACTGCTCCTGCTCCTCTCACTGCATCTCACTGCTCCTGCTCCTCTCACTGCATCTCTCACTGCTCCTCTCACTGCTCCTGCTCCTCTCACTGCATCTCTCACTGCTCCCGCTCCTCTCACTGCTCCTGCTCCTCTCACTGCTCCTCTCACTGCATCTCTCACTGCTCCTCTCACTGCTCCTGCTCCTCTCACTGCTCCTGCTCCTCTCACTGCTCCTGCTCCTCTCACTGCTCCTGCTCCTCTCACTGCATCTCACTGCTCCTGCTCCTCTCACTGCATCTCTCACTGCTCCTCTCACTGCTCCTGCTCCTCTCACTGCATCTCTCACTGCTCCCGCTCCTCTCACTGCTCCTGCTCCTCTCACTGCATCTCACTGCTCCTGCTCCTCTCACTGCATCTCTCACTGCATCTCGCACTGCATCTCTCACTGCTCCTGCTCCTCTCACTGGGCCCCTTGCTCTTACTCTTCCTCGTCCATACATTACAGTGTTTGTCTTTTTCTGTTTCTGTTTCCAAAAATATCACTCTTCAAAGTCCTCCTTTTATTGTATAAGTGTCAATGTAATAGAAAAAAATAACCCCTGCCATTGAGTCTAAGCCAGATTGGAATCAGCTGTGGTTGGCCCAATTTACACAACATAAATCAGCTAAGATAAATTGTTTTTGAACTGGTATCATTGCAGAAGCAGATTTTTTTTATACTGTATCTAAGGTTTGGAACATTGTTTTTGCTATTGTGGGATGTTGTGTGTTAACATTTGTAAATACTACAAAAACGATCCATAATTTTGTTGGGAGGTATAGCTTGTCTGTTCAGAAAATGTAAGCATTGTGGAAATGTGTTCAATGACTCCATATTGTGTGAAAACGACATGAAATGTGTGAATGGTATGGCCACAATAGACCGATGCTGTGCTAATTGTGTTTAGAGTTTTGAAAATATGACAACTGCTTGGACAAATACTTGTTAGCGACTGAAAAAAACTGTAATATATATAATATATATATATATATAAAACAATCCAATATGTATATCCCACATTTCATGGTGCAGTTAATATTATTAGGCTAACGTTACAGTAAATCCGTAGTAAATGGTGGGAATTTGTAGACAAAGAAGCCTTCTGACTGACCACAGTGTTTCTCCTGTTTGTCAGCATGGTTTAATCGGCCTTTAAACTGGTTTAAATCACTGAAACGTGTGTTCTTGGCTGAAGTCAAGCGCTTCTCACTGGATCTGATGACAGAGACCGATCAGAGTAAACTCATCTGCTCTAGTGAGCTCGCGAGTCATGCTGCGCTGCCGTTTGGACTTTGAGCCGAGCGGATAAACGGTCCGTGTGGCACGCGGGTCAAATGAGTTCGGTTCCGCTTTTGCCGCATAAACATTATCGAACATTTATCGAACTCTGGATATCGTTTTATCGAGAAATTATATCGTGATAATTATCATTATCATTTTATCGCCCAGCCCTAGTAATAATGTTAATCTACAAAACTGAGAATTTAATGTAAGGCAAGTCATATGGTTGTTAGGCCACAAGTTAAACAGTACTTTATAAATATATATATTTTTTATTGTGCAGTCCAGATTCCTGAATAGAGTTCTGCTGGCATGAGCCCTAACTGTACGTACACACAGCCGCCGACTTGAGCTGCAAAGAAGCTCTGGCCGCCCTGTCAAGGACGCTTGTCAAAAAGTACGGGGAAGCTTGTCGACGCTTTGGCCGCTCTGACATAGCATGGAGAAGAGAAGTGTCACAACATAAAATGTAATAAACAGAAAAAACAAGCAATACACTGAAGAAACCATTTATAATGACAGAATTATTATAACCGTTTTGGTCACATTTGTTTGGGAAGAAAATAATAATTAGCTATTATTGTTATATTAATATTATATTTACTTTAATGTAATTGGTCAAATTGGTGTTACCGTGAGCAAATTAATTGCATTCCCGCTTAAAACGAGCGCTCGTAAATATTTCAAATCAAAGTTGAGCTCATTCTCAAATGTGTATCACTGTCGGATAATCGTGAAGTTGTTGTGTTTGGTGCTGCTTGAGAAGACATCGGACTCGGAGATTTTGGGTTCATGACACCCTCCAGGGCCGTTATCAATTCAGAGAGTATCACCGGCTGGTGCAGCAGCTGCGGCTCGATGACGAGAGGTACGTCCAGCGGAACTTCAGGCTGGACACAGTTTGATAGCGTGTTGATAGAACTAATGTTTTGGTAGGAACGAAAGTTTACATCGTATGTTTCTCCCGAATCAGCCAGCGCGAAGGACGTCTATATTCCGATTGGTTGCTGCGTTTTGCTGCTGCTTGCCGCTGAACATAGCTCATTACCATAAAGTTGAGCTACTTCAACTTTCAGATTGACGCTCTAGTCGCTCAAAACGCCATGCCAAGGAATTTGACGCTCCTTGCAGCTGAGAGAAGCCAGCTTCCATTGAAAATGAATGACTTCCGGTAACTTTGGAAGCTCAAGTCGGCGGAGGTGTGTACGTCGTACAGTAAAACAAAGCAGTTGCATTTTTGCACTTCTGGTTCCATCAACCCAAAGTCAATGTTTATTTGCACATACATAACCCAATTATGCATAATAAGCCAACAGTTCTGGTGGTCATGTAAACGCAGACTAAGGTAATCATAAACGGCATAAGCATAAACCAATCGACACAGCTAGATGTTGTTCCAAACCCGTAAAACCTTCGTTCATCTTCGGAACACAAATTAAGATATTTTTGATGAAATCTGAGAGCTGGATCACTCCTCCATAGGCTTCCAAGGGACTGAAACTTGTTGGCCCAGAAAAGTTATAAAAGAGATCGTTAATATAGTCCAAGTGACTACAGTGGCTCAGTCTTAAGTATATCAAGCGACGAGAATACTCTTTGTGTGCAAAAAACAACAAAAATAATGACTTTATTCTACTATTAATTTCCTTCTCTTTGGGCCACGAGTTTTTTCACGTAGTAAAACTGTGCAGTGGGTCTGTGTTACACGTCACCACGTAGGCTCACTATTGGCCGACGCTGGTCATGTGTGTGATGCATGTGACGTGCAACACAGACGCACTGCACAGTTTTACTACGTGAACTCACTCGAGGCCCAGAGAGAAGGAAATGAATAGTGGAATAAAGTCGTTATTTTTATTTATTTTTTGCGCACAAACAGTATTCTCGTCGCTTGATAAACTTAAGACTGAGCCACTGTAGTCACTTGGACTATATTAATGATCTCTTTTATAACTTTTCTGGGCCAACAAGTTTCAGTCCCTTGGAAGCCTATGGAGGAGTGATCCAGCTCTCAGATTTCATCAAAAATATCTTAATTTGTGTTCCGAAGATGTTTTACGGGTTTGGAACAACATGAGGGTGAGTAATTACTGAAAGAAATTTCATTTTTGGGTAAACTATCCCTTTAACCTGTGTTCTGTGGCTTATTGAAGTGAGCATGTGTGATGTGTGACAGGAAAGTGTCCTTATTGTGGATTTAAGCACATCCAGAGAGAGCAAGTGTTTTCTCTACCCAAGAAACTCTTAAAATGTGTTCTCATCTCATGCAGAGGTGGTACAGTCAAAATCCTGCATCCGATACTGGATGAGAGGAGAATATGAGTCTGTAAGATTCCCACTGATATTCTGGAATACTCTTGGGCTTTATTTAACATCACAAGTGACATGACATATGAAATACACAAAGTCAGATACACATATGGTTTGCTTTTGACGTCATTAACCTGATTTACTTATAAAGGCACACAATCAGTCAAACATACATTACAAGAATGTAGAAACATTATATATATTACACAAGGATATGGATTTTCTATAGGGTTCTAAAATCCTATAAGGTTTTTGTGGAAGGAACTAGGTGAGGTGAACTACCGGGTTGGCCTGTAAAAATACGTCATCACTGCGGCACTCTGTTCTAAACAATATATAGCCATGATCATATTGTTTGTGTAAGAAAATGTATGTAATTTTAACTGTATAATTTTAAGACTTAAAAGTATGAAAAGCAAAGCATGCTTTGAGATTAGCCTGGCTGACTATTTTCCTTCAGTAATATCCCTTCTACATCATATAATGTACATCATATGGTAGAGAACTTTTAGTAAGAATCAAAATAATATTTGACATTAAAGAAACTGAAGCTAATGTATTTCTCCTCTTCAGGGCGTGGAGTTTTCACCACTGGAGCTTTTTTCAGAGGTGATTTTGTTCTTGAATACAGAGGTGAACTTCTGAGTTCACAGGAGAGTCTGGACCGAACTGGAACACTACACTGAAGCTGAGAACACGTTCCTGTTTGATTTTCAGTGGCATGGCAAAAATTGGTGGTGAGTACAGAACTGTTGGATTGATGTAGTAGGTATGCTAAAATATCTGGAACTGTAAGATACTTAGTTCATGCCTGTAGTTCTGTTCGCTCGTTTCTTTTGGTCCGGATACGCTTAGTGTTCAGATTGGCATTTCTATCGTTGAACCTAAGTTATGATTGACCAGTCTGTCCTTTTTAGGGTCACATATTACTGTTTTTGGTTTATTTACATGTCTCTGGTCCATGTTATGTTCATATTTCATTTGAACTGCACCAGAGTTCATTTGGAAGCCAACTGAGACCCTTCTTTTCAGCGTCTCGGTCCGCTTGTTTGGTCGCACCAGGTTTCAAATAGCAGCTTTCACATTTATTCAGATGAACCACATTAACAGCCTAAAAAAACATGCCAGATGTGAACACACCCTAATACTTCAAATTCACCATGAACTGACATAGAGTACGGAGTGTAGTTTCTTTGAGTCATCAAAAAAAATTCCCCCTGTATTCCCTAAAGAGAACAACATGGTAACTTTTAGATGCTTTTATCTGAGAGCTGTACATTACCATACATTGCAGTACACTATCATATAGATCAGTGGTTCTGGTCCCTCCTCTGCAGATTCTGTAGGTCTCCTTCACCTGATGCACTCAGATGAGTTCATAGAGCCATGTTCTGATGATGAACTCCTCATCTCAATCAGGTGGATTAAAACACCAGACATACAGCATATGCAGAGCGGTGGGTTCCCAGGACTGGGGTTCAGAACCACTTGTAAAAATAACTGTACATGTCTAGCATATATACTAAGATTATAAGTATTGAGTGTTCATTTTATGTTTTTATAGCATGGATGCATCTAAAGAAGACTCGTCTTTGGGAAGACTTGCAAACGATGAGACCAGAAATCCTACTTGCAAAATGAGAACCGTTGAAGTGAGCAGAAAACCTCACCTGTGTCTGTTTGCTGTACGAGACATTCTACCAGGAGAGGAAATCACTTACAATTATGGAGACTCAGATTGGCCATGGCGAGTCAAGGTACTATCAATAAAATGCTAAAGAGATTGATCAGTAATTCATGATAATTTTTTACTCTAATTCTGATTAGTTACCATGTGATTGTGGTCTCATATTTCTCAAGCCTTTGAATAAAGCATCAGCAGAATCCACTGATAAAAAGCCAGCCAGCAGTTTGCGCCTGCATAAATCCGTAAGTCCACTTTAAAACATCTGTATCATTATTCTATATTATTGACTCTCTCAGCATAGAGTTGTGTGTGGAATGATATATAAAGTATAGGACAGCTAGAGGAATGAACATTAACAAGTTTTTTTGTCCTTTACAAATATTCTGATATTTTGATATTAACTGGTTTCTTTTCTGACATCTAGCCCCATTGTGCAGCTTCTGTTTCCTCTCCTGAACTGGACAAGGTAAACAGCAATGGTCCTCATAAGCAGTCAGGCAAAGCAAGAACATCAAGGAATAAAACGGTAACCATCTTAAACATGCAGCAACTATCTACTGATGTTTACTGCCAGCTAGTTAAAAATGCAATAAGTGATTTCTGAGAAACACTTAATATTTGAAATCGACACCCAAACAAACACACCCCTCCCTTCATTGCTCCGCCCCCAAAATAATGAACACGCAGCACAGTCAACAACTATTAGCTGGTGCTCAGGTGTTCAAATAGAAAATATCTTTATTGCTGGCAAACCATAGAATGGTTTGGTTTTAGTTGATTTGTAGGTGCATATCGACTTCATCCAGCACCCGTGTCATTTGAAATGTATTTATGTACTCACAATTAAAAAAAACAAACAAGAAATTATTTAACGCTTCAGTCCTAGTTTTTCGTCTTTGTCGCCATTTCTGTTCGAAATCTGCAATTGCAGTCATTCGTGGAACTATCAACTTTACATGGGTTGTGCTTTGACACGGCACAGCGCGAATGAATCCTATGTTTTGAGGAGAACGTGCTGCTGTCAATCACATCGCGTCGGCGTGGATACTGTCATTTGCAATCACAGATTTGCTTTTTGGAAGTATGAGTCATGACCAACAGAAGAATGTTCACTGGAAAATGACACCTGAACAAGTAACATCCACTTTTGTTCTGACCAACTAAGGGGAAAAAAAGCATTGCAGTAAATCGCGCTGATGAAAGGTGGGGTATGTGATTTGCAAAACGGCCGGCAGATTTTGAAAATACACAACTCCTATGGTCTTACCTTCTTTCCTTTGACTCCACCCATTCGAAGAACATGGACATGATGGGGAGGGGGTATGGTACGACAGTTTGATTGACACAGTTACTGTCTAATGATTCTAGGTAGTTTTGGAAATGATTGGCTGGAGTTTTTCGAGTCCTGCCTGTTCCACAGATGATTAAATTGCTTACTTTTCATTTCAGTGCTTCTAACTCAGTGGCTGTAAGTGGGTTAGGAATAGGATTTCAAGTGATTTTGAAAAAATGGACAAAAAAGAGAATTACATACCCCACCTTTAAATCTAACAATCGCTTATCAATTATCATATCACATCAAACCGTGCAAACTATACTTTGTTCTCAAATTGTTAATGTTAACAACATCAGCATTGTGTGACTACATTTAAGGCCCTTCAGATATTTATCCTTGTTTTCGTGTGGGCCAGGCGGCCAGTCTCTTTTTTTCTGTAGCCACTCCAAAGTCCAAGTCACCCACGTCACCTTCAACCTCGCCTGTGCAGCCCTCATCATCCTCGCCTGCCTACAGAGGAGGAGAGTGCATCAACAAAGCTGCTTGCGAATGTGGCATAAAGAACCCTGATGCACTGTCATCAACTAGGCTCAGGAAACACATAGCAACCATGTCTAAAATTCTTAACCTTAATGAGAATGAAGCAGACCAACTGGCTGATTTCCTTGGTCACGATATCAGAATCCACAGACAGTATTATCGGTTACCAGAGGGAACACTGCAGCTGGCAAAAATGAGTAAAGTCCTAATGGCCATGGAGAAAGGAACACTGTCTGACTACAAAGGAAAGAAACTTGATGACATTGAAATCGACCCAAATGGTATGAGTATACATGCTATGTGTGTATCTGTGCTGTACATATTTGCAAAACAATGTATATATTCATGTCACAGATGCTAGGTATAAGCAATAAAGTGTTCATTTTTCGTTAATTAATTATTAAGAGCAACTTGAGGCCCAAGGTGATTCCATGTCAAGTGATGAGGAGGATTCCAGTGACCTATCTCAGACACCAGCACCAGTACAGGCTGATCAACCTGTTCAATCTGAACAAGCTGTTTCACAGGAGGATCAAGGTAAGAAAAATCTCTACATTGCACAAACAACAATAATCAAATAAACATGAATTGGCTCCATGCAGCAATATCCAGACAAATTCAAAAAAAAAATTATGCATTGGGAACACAATCTTGATTTGCTCTTTACTCACCAATTTAGTTGTAATGAGAATGTGTAATGAGAATTTACTTTTTAATTATTTCATAGGTTCTTCAAATGCTCCAAAAAAGAAATGGGAGGACAGTGAGGTAAAAGCAGTAGAGAGACACATGATGAGTTTCATCAAGACATGCAAAGTTCCTGGTAAGCAAGACTGTGAAAGATGCATTCACGCAGAGCCAGAAGCTTTGAAGCAGCGAACATGGACTGGTGTGAAAAATTATGTGCGGAACAGGATCACGACTCTTAAAAGAAAGGGTGGTTTGTAGGGAGGCACAAACACTTCAGCACTTTGCACATTATGCTCTTTTTGTAGGAAATGGAGCTAAATTAAAAGAAATGAGGATAAAGGTGTAGAAATATTTTGTGGATGGAATGAAACAGAATATAAAGTGAAAAGTTAGAGTATAAGAAGGTTAATGAAGAAGTAGAGGATAGTAAGAGTCAATTTTCTTTGTTCAGTTACAATATAGTTGGATGAAATGTCATGTTAAACTTTTTGATATTTCTGTCATAGAGGGAGGGGAGAATGTAAAGATGATAAAAAAGGGAAGAGTGAATAGCTGTGCTGGACATGGGCTATGGCTGGATGTAACTGATTGGTGAGAGTTGCTGTGTGCAGACGAGAGAAGCTGAAAACTGAGATGTGATGTCAGACACTTTCTGCTTCCTGTAGTGATGCAGAGCCAGAAGCTTTGAAGCAGGGAACATGGACTGGTGTGAAAAATTATGTGCGGAACAGGATCACGACTCCTAAAAGAAAGGGTGGTTTGTAGGGAGGCACAAACACTTCAACACTTTGCACATTATGCTCTTTTCGTAAGAAATGGAGCTAAATTAAAAGAAATTAAGATAAAGGTGTAGACATTAAAATTAAGAGACGCTCGCGCTGTTTGCATACTTTACCACAGCTGAAGTAGAAAAAAATGCATTATTTTACAAATACACAGATATTTCGGAGACATTTTCATTCAATACATGCACTGCTTGATACAGTGTCTGTTTGTACAAGAATAAAGTTCAACATAAGCCTAAATACAAACGTAAAGCGGGAAGAGAGAATGTAAAGGGGGACGTTAAAGGACGTAAAGTAGAAGAGCATGTAAAGGGGACGTAAAGAGGGAGGAGAATGTAAGGGATGTAAGAGGAGGAGTAAGAGGGGAGAGAATGTAAAGGGACGTAAAGAGGGAGGAGAGAATGTAAAGGGGATGTTAAAGAGGGAGGAGAGAATGTAACTGGGACGTAAAGAGGGAGGAGAGAATGTAAATGGGATGTAAAGAGGGAGGAGATAATGTAAAGAGGGAGGAGAGAATGTAACGGGGACGTAAAGAGGGAGGAGAGAATGTAAAGGGGACGTAAAGAGGGAGGAGAGAATGTAAAGAGGGAGGAGAGAATGTAAAGAAGGAGGAGAGATGTAACTGGACGTAAAGAGGGGAGGAGAGAATGTAAAGGGGACGTAAAGAGGGAGGAGAGAATGTAAAGGGGACGTAAAGAAGGGAGGAGAGAATGTAAAGAGGGAGGAGAGATTGTAACGGGGACATAAAGAGGGAGGAGAGAATGTAAAGGGGACGTAAAGAGGGAGGAGAGAATAACGGGGACGTAAAGAGGGAGGAGATATGTAAAGGGGACGTAAAGAGGGAGGAGATAATGTAAAGGGGACGTAAAGAGGGAGGAGAGAATGTAAAGGGGACGTAAAGAGGGAGGAGAGAATGTAAAGGGGACGTAAAGAGGGAGGAGAGAATGTAAAGAGGGAGGAGAGAATGTAACGGGGACGTAAAGAGGGAGGAGAGAATGTAAAGGGGACGTAAAGAGGGAGGAGAGAATGTAAAGGGGACGTAAAGAGGGAGGAGAGAATGTAAAGGGGACGTAAAGAGGGAGGAGAGAATGTAAAGAGGGAGGAGAGAATGTAAAGGGACGTAAAGAGGGAGGAGAGAATGTAAAGAGGGAGGAGAGAATGTAAAGAGGGAGGAGAGAATGTAAAGGGGACGTAAAGAGGGAGGAGAGAATGTAAAGGGGACGTAAAGAGGGAGGAGAGAATGTAAAGGGGACGTAAAGAGGGAGGAGAGAATGTAAAGAGGGAGGAGAGAATGTAAAGGGGACGTAAAGAGGGAGGAGAGAATGTAAAGGGGACGTAAAGAGGGAGGAGAGAATGTAAAGAGGGAGGAGAGAATGTAACGGAGATGTAAAGAGGGAGGAAAGAATGTAAAGGGGACGTAAAGAGGGAGGAGAGAATGTAAAGAGGGAGGAGAGAATGTAAAGAGGGAGGAGAGAATGTAAAGGGGACGTAAAGAGGGAGAGAGAATGTAAAGAGGGAGGAGAGAATGTAAAGGGGACACAAAGAGGGAGGAGAGAATGTAAAGGGGACGTAAAGAGGGAGGAGAGAATGTAAAGAGGAGGAGAGAATGTAACGGAGATGTAAAGAGGGAGGAAAGAATGTAAAGGGGACGTAAAGAGGGGAGGAGAGAATGTAAAGAGGGAGGAGAGAATGTAAAGAGGGAGGAGAGAATGTAAAGGGGACGTAAAGAGGGAGGAGAGAATGTAAAGAGGGAGGAGAGAATGTAAAGGGGACGTAAAGAGGGAGGAGAGAATGTAAAGGGGACGTAAAGAGGGAGGAGAGAATGTAAAGAGGGAGGAGAGAATGTAAAGGGACGTAAGAGGGAGGAGAGAATGTAAAGAGGGAGGAGAGAATGTAAAGAGGAAGGAGAGAATGTAAAGGGGACGTAAAGAGGGAGGAGAGAATGTAAAGGGGACGTAAAGAGGGAGGAGAGAATGTAAAGGGGACGTAAAGAGGGAGGAGAGAATGTAAAGAGGGAGGAGAGAATGTAAAGGGGACGTAAGAGGGAGGAGAGAATGTAAAGAGGGAGGAGAGAATGTAATGGGACGTAAAGAGGGAGGAGAGAATGTAAGAGGGAGGAGAGAATGTAACGGGGACGTAAAGAGGGAGGAGAGAATGTAAAGAGGGAGGAGAGAATGTAACGGGGACGTAAAGAGGGAGGAGAGAATGTAACGGGGACGTAAAGAGGGAGGAGAGAATGTAAAGGGGACGTAAAGAGGGAGGAGAGAATGTAAGGGGGACGTAAAGAGGGAGGAGAGAATGTAAAGAGGGAGGAGAGAATGTAAAGGGGACGTAAAGAGGGAGGAGAGAATGTAAGGGGACGTAAAGAGGGAGGAGAGAATGTAAAGGGGACGTAAAGAGGGAGGGGAGGAGAGCATTAGGCTTGTTGGACTTCATGCAGCGCTGCACAGAACGATCAGCGGCTAACTTGAGCAGTTCTTGACGGTTAGTACTTGTGTCCGACTTCAGACAGCGACGCCCGTGACTGTGCCATAAGGCAACAGAGTACAACTAGAGTGATTGGAGAGCAGGAGGACTCAGATAGAGCAGATTCTCTAGAGCGACTCACGAGCTCTGATGATGACACAGCTAATCCACGATTGGCAGAGTACACTGCTTGACAATGATCACGTGTGTTTCATTTTTCTTCTCACACCTTCAGTTCCACTAAGGATCACATCTGTTCTTTATAACAGTAAAAGCTCTTTTCATGTAGTTGCGATAGACCCCACTTCACTGGTATTTAGGCTTATTTTGAACTTTATTCTTGTACAAACATTAGTGCATGTATTGAATGAAAATGTCTCTGAATTATCTGTATTTGGAAAATAATGCGTTTATTCCACTTCAGCTGAAGTAAAGTATGCAAACTTAGCCTGAGCATCACTACAGGAAGCAGAAAGTGTCTGACATCACATCTCAGTTTTCAGCTTCTATCATCTGCACACGGCAACTCACCAATCGGTTACATCCAGCCACAGCCCATGTCCAGCACAGCTAATATAAGGGAGGAATAGAGGCAGTAAATGTAAAGAGGATAAAGAGAGGGAGGAGTAAAGCGGGTAAAAAGAGTGAGGAGTAGAGTTAAAGAGGATAAAGAGAGGGAGGAGTGAAGAGGGAGGAGTAGAGTTAAAGAGGGAGGAGAGAATGTAAAGGAGGAAGTAGAGAGATTTTGAAGAAGGGTGGATGGAGGAAGTACAGAGGATAGTTGGGCACTGAGAATCATTCCCACCTCCAAGTTAATTGATTTTTCATTGTTGTTCTTTAAAAATTTTTTTTTTGAAGTTCTGTCATTAACTGCAATGTGCACTTTCAACACAATGTGTCCAAGACTGTTAATATTAAAGAGTCATTTAATCAGAGTCCCCAAAGAGTCATTTAATCGGAGTGTGTGTGTCACTCGAGTCCCCAAAGAGTCATTTAATCGGAGTGTGTGTGTCACTCGAGTCCCCAAAGAGTCATTTAATCGGAGTGTGTGTGTCACTCGAGTCCCCAAAGAGTCATTTAATCGGAGTGTGTGTGTCACTCGAGTCCCCAAACGGTCATTTAATCGGAGTGTGTGTGTGTCGCTAGAGTCCCCAAAGAGTCATTTAATCGGAGTGTGTGTGTGTCGCTAGAGTCCCCAAAGAGTCATTTAATCGGAGTGTGTGTGTGTCGCTAGAGTCCCCAAAGAGTCATTTAATCGGAGTGTGTGTGTGTCGCTAGAGTCCCCAAAGAGTCATTTAATCGGAGTGTGTGTGTGTCGCTAGAGTCCCCAAAGAGTCATTTAATCGGAGTGTGTGTGTGTCGCTAGAGTCCCCAAAGAGTCATTTAATCGGAGTGTGTGTCGCTAGAGTCCCCAAAGGGTCATTTAATCGGAGTGTGTGTGTCACTCGAGTCCCCAAAGAGTCATTTAATCGGAGTGTGTATCACTATTTTTATTTGTATAGAGTTTTTTTGACAATTACTACACTTTACAGAGGAACATGCCTAATGTCTTAAAACCCCAGTGTGTAGCCAAAGATGACTCTGGTGAGGAAAACTCCTTAAGATGTTTTTGTGATAATGATTAGTTTACAGTCGATGCTAAATTAACTAGAGGGATGCAGATTCGGTCAGTGAAAGGTTCTCTGCCATGAAGTGAAGTCCGTTTTATTTCTATAGCGCATGATACAATACAGATGGTTTCAAAGGAGCTTCACACACATAAAATAACTTGCAAATGTCAACAATTATGAAATGACTAATGTAGAGCTGTTTTGCAGTTGAAATTAAAGACAATAGTGTTATTATTCAGCTCAATTCTGTTCATCTTTTGCTTCTGATAGTCAATCAGTCAAGTCAATAACATTTCTGAATGTTAATTGTCATTCCCCAACTGAGCAGCCAAAGGCACTTGATCTCAAGCTACAAATCAGACAAAACATGTAGGCTACCCATTTACAGTGATCTTGCTGAAAAGAAGAAACCCAGTTTACTCTCTCACACCTGTATCTTTGCACTAGCTTGATTTCACTGTCCAGTATTGGAACTTTGAATTGTAATATTCTACTTCTGTCTTCTTAGGATAAATACTATATACCATCTCAACAATGTCCTGAAAGTATACCTTAACCAGAGTTTGTGTATCACCATGGTCCTCAAAGTATGACTTGATCAGAGTTTGTGTTTAATGTCCCCAAAAGCGACATATAAAATAATGTCCCTAAAGTGAAGGTAAAATGTCAGGTCTTTAAGGAAGGCTTTTATTGATCAAATCAAGTGATATTTGTGATGACAGCTTCTCCAGAAGTACAGTCATATCTTTCTTTAGTCTCTAGACCCTTCAGAAAGGGGTGTCCCTAAAGGTAGGGTTTCCAGTCATACGTCCTCACATTGTGGTTAAGTAGGTATGTGTGTGTGTGTGTGTGTGTGTGTGTGTGTGTGTGTGTGTGTGTGTGTGTGTGTGTGTGTGTGACATATCAGGACACAACTCTGTATAATGTCATGGGTATGACACAGGTATTACAAGAATATGGTGACTTATGAGGACATAACCCATGTCCCCATTTTTCAAAACGCTTATAAATCATACAGAATGAGTTTTTTTGAGAAAGTAAAAATGCACTATGGGATGGACCCACTTTTCACAAAGCAAATGTGTGTGTGTGTGTGTGTGCTCCTGTTTTTGTGACATATCAGGACACAACTCTGTATAATGACATGGGTATGACACAGGTATTACAAGGAGAGGGTGACTTATGAGGACATAACCCATTTCCCCATTTTTCAAAACGCTTATAAATCATACAGAATGAGTTTTTTTGAGAAAGTAAAAATGTTTCCTGTGAGGGTTAGGGTTAGGGGTAGGGATGGTGAAGGGCGATAGAATATACAGTTTCTACAGTATAAAAACCATTACACCTATGGGATGAACACACTTTACACAAAAACAAACATGTGTGTGTGTGTGTGTGTGTGTGTGTGTCAGAGCTCTTACTGGTGGGCACTCCATGCCTGGAGCGTTGGGAGTTGCAGACAATGGCTACGTCTTGGTTGTGAGTGCAGTCAGGTTTGATCCAGCCCCTCCGGCTGCACTGTGTGACTGTGGGCTCTTTTCCTATACACCTGACATCACCCAGGAGAATGGGACCCCCCGCCACCCCGAACCGCCCTGCTGACACACTCTCCCCTGATCTGCATCAACACAAACCCAATTAGCAAAATCAGTCAATAATCAATCAAAAAACCTTATTATGCATGTGTCTGTGTGCTACCTGAAGCCCAGCTGCCTGCAGACGACCTGCGTGTTGGTCTGTGTCCAGCCTGTGTCACAAACAGTCCCCCACTGACCTCTGTAATGAACCTCCAGTCTCCCTTCATAACCCTTCACACCCCCAACCAGACGCACCGCACCATCTGAGAGAGAGAGAGAGAGAGAATGAACATCTACAAGTCCTTCAAAACATGTTTTAAAAATGTCTCATCAGGAGTACATGGAGTACTGTATGGTTTAATAAACTGAAATGAATCAACTCATAAGTCACACACTCGAGAATCAGACTATGTTGCTCTTGAGAAAAAGAAGTCCACTTGGAGTGTACTTGAAATCATGAACGTATATTTTTTTTAAACTTCTTGCAGATATAATATTAATGAAATATAAGGCCTTAAATGAGTATGTTTTCATTATAAAGTGTACTATTTAATAATAATAAATTAAATGTTTTCCTAATTTATTTAAATACATAGCATACAAAATTCAATATAAACTAGATAAAAAAGTTCGTCAAGACAAACTTTAAGTTGGCTTGAGAAAGCCTGGCCAGAAAGTTTAAAGTTTAAAATTTAATTTTAAGTTAAGTTAAAAAGTTTGTTAATTGCTATGCAGTTGTTAGGGTGCCCAGAGTGGTTGCTAAGGTGTTGCCATGCGGTTGCTAGGGAACCCATAGTGGTTGCTAGGGTGTTGCCATGCAGTTGCTAGGGTACTCTGAGGCGGGTGTTAGGGTACCCTGAGTGGTTGCTAAGGTGTTGCTATGCGGTTGCTAGGGTACCCTGAGTGGTTGCTAAGGTGTTGCTATGCGGTTGCTAGGGTACCCTGAGTGGTTGCTAAGGTGTTGCCATGCGGTTGCTAGGGTACCCTGGGATGGTTGCTAGGGTGTTGCCATGCGGTTGCTAGGGTATCTGGGATGGTTGCTAGGGTGTTGCTATGTGGTTGCTAGGGTACCCTGAGTGGTTGCTAAGGTGTTGCTATGCGGTTGCTAGGGTACCCTGAGTGGTTGCTAAGGTGTTACTATGTGGTTGCTAGGGTACCCGGGGTGGTTT
Organism: Carassius auratus; assembly: GCF_003368295.1. Taxonomy (NCBI): domain Eukaryota; kingdom Metazoa; phylum Chordata; class Actinopteri; order Cypriniformes; family Cyprinidae; genus Carassius; species Carassius auratus. Next base: position 38,135 of record NW_020525201.1, on the reverse strand, counting down.
CTAGGTTGGTTTGGATAGTTGCTAGAGTGTTGCTATGAAGATAGATAGATAGATAGATAGCTAGATAGCTAGCTAGATAGATGAGTTTGAATATATATAGATAGATAGATAGATAGATAGATAGATAGATAGATAGATAGATAGATAGATTAGAAACAGTCAGATTATAGATAGATAGATAGATAGATAGATAGATAGATAGATAGATAGATAGATAGATAGATTAGAAACAGACAGATTATAGATAGATAGATAGATAGATAGATTAGAAACAGACAGATTATAGATAGATAGATAGATAGATAGATAGATAGATAGATAGATAGATAGATAGATAGATAGATTAGAAACAGACAGATTATAGATAGATAGATAGATAGATAGATAGATAGATAGATAGATAGATAGATAGATAGATAGATAGATAGATTAGAAACAGACAGATTATAGATAGATAGATAGATAGATAGATAGATAGATAGATAGATAGATAGATAGATAGATAGATAGATAGATAGATAGATAGATTAGAAACAGTCAGATTATAGATAGATAGATAGATAGTTTAGAAACAGACAGATTATAGATAGATAGATTAGAAACAGACAGATTATAGATAGATTGATAGATTAGAAACAGACAGACTATAGATAGATAGATAGATGAGTTCGAATAAGTTTGAATGGGTTAGTAAAAGTACATAGAAGGTTAGTCTGATTGAGTCTAATGGGCTTCAGTGTGTTTAGATTTGAATTTTTGACAGTTGGAGTTTGACGGAATGTTCAGTTGAGCAGAGGCTTTTCAATGCAAGTCTATGGGAGTTTTTATGATTTTTAATCTTCAGTTTTATGAAAAGTATAAGTCCGATCAGTCTAAAAAGATATAGCAACTAACTTCAGATCAGTCTGAAGAGCTGGGCTGAGTTTGGAGTCTGTAGAGTTAAAGCTCTAGGAGGAGTAGCAGTTGAAAATTTTAGTCTCAGAAGAATAATAATAAGTTTAAATACAATATCAGTAAGTTGGCTCTCTCAAGCCAACTTAATTATATAGTATATAGTATATTGGAGTTTTCCATAAATGCTTATCAGTACATTTGGCATTTCAAAGACAACATATGTGTCATGATGTACTTAAAAGTCCTACTTAAGTGCATTAAAAAAACCTTCTAGAGTTCAAGAAATTGCATTTATTCTAAATTTAAATTTAAACATCACATAATGTAATAGAAGTGTAGTCTCACACATGTTTGTTCAGGTGTATGTGTATACCTGTGAGTGGGAGACAGGACACTCCAGCATCCTCTGTGTGGTCACAGTTGTGCTCCCCCCAGGCGGTTTTTGGACACTGCTCTATGGAAAGCTCATTTCCTGTGCAGCTCACTTCATCCAAAAATACTTGCCCTGAGCCTGCACCGAAATATGCTCCCACCCAAGCCTTAGCAATGCCCCTGAGCACATCCATCAGAAAGTATTATTTTAAAAAACCAACACTTTAATTGAAAATTCAAATCACTGAAATTCCATACAACTCAAAGGAAGTGAAACAACTGCTGTGTTGAAAACAATTATTGCTGCCATCGAACATGCCATTTTTTCCAGCTGATCTGGAGTCATTCGTTTACATAGTCATTAGAAAACCAGAGGGAGCTGTTTGTGTGTGTGCGGGTGCTTCTCGCAGCAGGTGGCTGTTAACGATCCAACTTCCTGTTGAATCAAGTGACAATGTCCAGTATGTGTATTATGTATATTATGATTCAGATGAGCTTCTTCTCATACTGAAGAACTTCCTTTGTGAAAAAGTGCAATAAGGAATATTGAATATAAACTTAGTACTTAGTGGTATTTTAAATGTATTTGCAAAAAAAAAATAATACTTGCAGATAAATTTACACACTTAAGACTCTTAACACACTTACAGTAAGTACTCTTTTAATCCCCCATGAAATCATGAATATGTTAGCCATAAGGTTATCTATAAGATCAAAACAATGACAAAATTTTCATTTAGAAGTTGTAAGCATTCAAAACTTAAAGTCTCACACTTCCTGTAAACAATGGTTTGGAATTATTGAAGAAATCATGGTTATGGAAGAACTTACATATATTTTAAGAATGAAGAAAGGTGCTTTTAAAAGGGACAGGGAAAAGTGGTTGATTTATAAAGAATTTAAAGACATCCTCAACTAAGTAAACATTAATGGCTATTAGAATGATTAACCTCACCAAGTTGGCTTTGTTGTTTTTTTTTTTTGTTTTTTTTGTTTTTGTTTTTTAATGGGGGGGTTAGCTCATATCTTTTTAGGTATGCAGGTATATGATGATTGATATTTAAGAATATGCATGGATATGTATAGGTATAAAGCTGTCTATGCTATGTAGCATACATTTGCAATGTATTCATGCTTAATTCCTTCTCCTCCCTTCTCTTAATATTGTTTTTCTATTAATTGTTCATCCTGTAAATCAAAAATTAAAAATAAAATTGATTAAAAAAAAAAAAAAGTCTTACACTTCCACAAATACGGATCAACGATTTTGATGACATCACCCTGAACTTCAGTTTCACAGCAGATTTTCTGTCCAATCAAATGCTCTCTTGAATCCAAAGCGTCCCGCCCCCTCCACTATAAATATATGCTGAAACTGTGGCAAACACCACTAACGAGAAGAAGAGATAACACCGATGCCATGCACCATTATAAATGACACACTTTTCAAACTATAAATCCTCAGCATCATTATAATCACTGTTTTGCTTTAGTAGCAGCTAAATATTGAATATAAAGGGCTAATCTGTTTGAATATGGCTGACATAAGCTGTCAAATGCAGCTTTACCGAGCTCAATGGCTCTGGCCAAAGCTGTGATATAAACAAAATGCTATTGGCGGTTTAAAATTGGGGGTGGGGCTGCTCGATATATCCCACCCGGTCTTCCTGTTTCAGTTGAAATTACGTCAACTCATAGAATAACACTGCGTGTTTCACAGGACTTCAGTTGATCTTTAAAAATCCACTTTCTAATAATGTCAAATTTTGTTATAGTATGCTTTTGTCATGCTTTGAAGTAAATTTATTTGGATGTGAACTCATTTTTTAAAGCACATGTAAAGTACTTGATTTTTTTTTTAATTGTAGTGTACATTTAAAAATATATATATTTTTTATAACACTTACATTTAGAGAAGCAGAAAATTCTCAATATGTGTTTAAGTCCTACATAGGTGGGTCAAAAAAGTACTCTAAAGTTCGTCTATTATAAAATATTTATAATTATAATACATTTTCATTTAATTGCAATTAACATGCAGTTAAGTGCCCAAAGACATTGCATTCAGTGTGCTCTTAAATAAATTGTTTTAAAGTATATTAATGTTTTTCTTTTTAAAGAGCCTGTTCATATAATATAATCCAAATTTATAATAAGCAAACCCAAAGTTACAATCCATGTCACAAAACATGGTGATAGTGTAATTGGCTGTTTCTTGGTGTTCTCTTACACTTGCAGTAAATGGCTAATAATTTAGGACAATGAGAGCAGAACAGAATTGTTTAATGTACCTATTTTTTTTCTTACAGAAATTGTGCATTAATATACGTTTCAGCCCTGAAGGATAAAATCACTCCTTGATTCAGTCTATTACAATTGTTTATGCTAGTATATACATCTTTTTTATTTAACGACCTTCACGTTGATTTGCAGGCAAAATGGGTCACTGCATTACACAGCAGGAAATGAAAGAGAAAAACAGCCTGTAGGTGTAACACTCCAAAATCTAATTGTTTCAAGTATGCTAGAGGGCTGCATTAAGAGTGTGCTATGAGATTATCTATATTTATAATTCTTTCTGTGATTAATAGGCAATCAAGCACAAAGTTCAGCAGTCAGTAATCAGTGAAAGTTAAGAGGCAAAAAACGTGTGCTCAAACCTACACATTTTATTCAACTGGAGTTTTTCCACTCAATAGAAACCCTTCACATGAGTGATTATTATGCAAACTCACACACCTGCAGAGCTTACTTTTGGGCACCATTTGTTACGCCCGTCACCGCCGGTATAATCAACCTGATTCACATCTTGATCTTTCCATTCCCTCTTTCTGTAATTCCTTTCTCTCTCTAAATCACCCTTCACGCCTCTTTGCCCTCTCGTTCTGTGTTCCTCTGGCTCTCATCCTCTCATTATCTCCATTTTCTGTCTGTCTCTCACTTTCTTACCGAGAACAAGAAAATATTTTCATTTTTTATGCAGAGAAGACACTTTACAACTCTCTTTGCCACTATCTGTCTAAAACTCATTTATATATAGCTCCAATTTATTTATTTATAATTTTTTGAGATGTCAATTCAGTAATTAATTAATATGAATTCCTAATAATTAATTAATTATGAATTATTAAATATCAAAAATAAAATGAATAATAATGCATATAAATTAAATACAAATTGTATTGTCTTTCTTTTTATCATCAAAGTTCAAAACAAAGCAGTTTGTCATATCCGGTTCGCGAACGAATCATTCGATGTAACCGGATCTTTTTGAACCAGTTCACCAAATCGAACTGAATCAAGAACCGGTTGCATTGGTTTTCGTGAACGAGTCAGTCTTTTGTTCATTATCTGGCTCGCCTCGGTGTTCATCTTCAGTTCTCTCTTCACAGCAGTTCAGTCAGTGTACTGTTTGAGTACATGCATTACTCCGGATATTGGTTTGTTTGAACTCAGAGGGAGTGTCAGACACATTAAAAAAGTTAACAGCTTAAGTCATTTGTGGATTAATGCGTATTGGAGATGCGAACCGTTTAAAACGATTCAGTTCGATTTGGTGAACTAGTTCAAAAAGATCCGGTTGCATTGAATGATTCGTTCGCGAACCGGATATGAACCAACTGCTTTGTTTTGAACTCTCTCTCACAACAGACACGGAAAAGAAGACAATGCTGAATAAAGTCGTAGTTTTTGCTATTTTTGGACCAAAATGTATTTTCGATGCTTCAAAATATTCTAACTGACCCTCTGATGTCACATGGACTACTTTGAAGATGTTTCTCTTACCTTTCTGGACATGGACAGTATACCGTACACAGCTTCAATGGAGGGACTGAGAGCTCTCGGACTTAATCTGAAATATCTTAAACTGTGTTCCGAAGATAAAAGAAGGTCTTACATGTTTGGAACATCATAAGGGTGAGTTATTAATAACATAATTATGATTTTTGGGTGAACTATCCCTTTAACAGCCCTATTTACTACACTATTTACTGAGATATTTCCTATCTGAATCGATCTGATTTGATTACTTCTAAAACGACTGAATTGAATTTGAAAACCAAAATGGATACAGTTGGACTTTGTATCTGTTTTTAGAGCTGGTAATTAAATAATTATAATTAATTAATTCAGAATGATTAACTATTTAAAAAAAAATATAATACAAATATATTAATATTTGTTCATATTTATTTGGTCAGTTAATCAGCATATCATGTAATTCATTCGATTTTTTTTTATCTAAACCGCATGCATATGTGGTATGAAATGTGATTCAATGCATTGCATTCCAAAAGTAAGATCAGATTTCAAGTTTTTTTCATGCATGTAATAGCATACAAATAGCACACTAGTGTCTACAGTCATGTCTGAATTCATACATTCTCACGAGTGACATTCACTATGTATTGAATGCCAAGAAAGCACATACATGAATGTTGTGTTGTCTGATGTGTCTAATGATTCCAGTGCCATGATAAGAGTGTGTTTTTCTTTTCTTCATATATGTGTACATATAGATTCAGTCTGCATGGATATGATTTCATTACCTACAAGACGTGAATAGGATCTGAGTGTGTCTGTGTGTGTGTGTGAGTGTGGGCATGTTTTTGTGACATATCAGGTCACAACTCTGTATAATGACATGGGTATGACACAGGTATTACAAGAAGAGGGTGACTTATGAGGACATAACCCATGTCCCCATTTTTCAAAACGCTTATAAATCATACAGAATGAGTTTTTTTGAGAAATTAACAGTGCACAAAGTTTCCTGTGAGGGTTAGGGTTAGGGGTAGGGTTGGTGAATGGCGATAGAATATACAGTTTCTACAGTATAAAAACCATTACGCCTATGGGATGTCCCCACTTTTCACAAAAACAAACATGTGTGTGTGTGTGTGTGTGTGTGTGTGTGTGTGTGTGTGTGGGTGTCTTACCCAAACCCCAGCTGCCTGCAGACCACCTCAGCATCATTATCGTCCCACTGGTCATCACACACAGTGCCCCACTGTCCTGCATGATACACCTCTACTCTGCCCTCATACACTGACGGCCCACCAGACAGACGAACTGGGATGAACACTGAAGCTAAACACACACACACTTCAATTATTTTCTTGAGAGTGTTTATTTGTGATTATATGCATGTTTATGTACAGATTGTGTGAGCGTGTACATACCCTCTACTGGCGTGCAGGAGACAGCAGCCGCCTGATGGTTAACACACTCTCCTCTGTTCCAGACGGTGCGCCTGCACTGCAGAAGGTCCTCCTCCTGTCCCTCACAGCCCACAGACTGCCAGTGAACTACAGACACCACCAGACGGGACAGAGGACTCACACGGGCACGCGCTCTATAGCTGAGACAGAAAGGCACAATAGTGTCATTTTTGATTCATTTGATTTCTTTACTTGAGTCTTTTCCTAGCTATCAATATATTTATTTTTTACAGTGTTTTAGCTGTTCTGTAAATGGTAGCGAACATGTGTTGAACTCAGAGGGGCTAAGATCCTAATATGATGGTATGCTGCTCATGAAACGTGATTTCTGATTATTGTTGAATATGATTATTGTTATATGTTGAAAGCAGTTCATTTCAATATTTTTGCTTTATTAAATATTTTTGTTGGAAAAAAAAATTCAGGATACTCTGATGAATACAAAGTTCAAAAGAACGGCATTTATTTGACATAAAAATCCGTAGTAACATTATAAAAGTCACTCTTTAAAAAAAACTTTTGAAACAATAATGAACAACATTAAGAGTCTTAGTAGGTTTAATGTTATTTATATACTATTTAATAGTGTGCAAAGATACATACTGCAAATATAGTACAAGCAGTGTTGTGCCTGAACGTGTTCATTGAACGATAGTTCATGAACTCGTTCATATTTTGGGTGAACGTGAACTGAACGTGCTGTATTAATGTCTGATGAACATTACTGTCAACTCGTTCATTCTGGTGTCTGTGAACGGCACGCTCTCTCAGGTTAACTTTGTTCAATAGGGTGCCAGATTTCTATAAAGACTTCCAGGCGAAAACCCGGCTAAAACACACCGTAAACGGGTTTTAATATGTAGCGTAAAAACACCCAATCTGGCAACACAAGCCACCAGTGTCGCACCTCCGTCCACCGCATGCGTGACGCGTCATCAAAAAAAACAAAAAAAAATACAAACCATGGAGGCGACAGCAGCATGTAGCAAGAATGCGTATAATCATTTAAAATAAATTTTATGATGTTTATGACAAGGTCGGTGAGAATGGGAGACAAAGCAATAAAGCAACAAGGGGGGAGTGCTGTCCCCTCAATGCTAATGTAAACCCTGGTTGGATAAGGATTCAAAATTGGATATGAAGATGAAATCTGACGCATAGCTTCATTGTTAAAACTGATAAAATAATTGCTGTCTGTGATTCTATATGGGCTGTTGCAATAATTTTGAAAAATAATAGCTCGCAGCAACATATGGAAAAAAAGAACTATGAACTAGTTCATTCTGTGAACTGTGAGAACTTAGTTCAAAATTTTGTAGTTTGAACTATGAACTGAACTAGTTCATTTTAAAATTTGTGAATTGAACTTTGAACTAGTTCGTGTAGAAAGTGAACTTTCCCAACACTGAGTACAAGTGATATGACAGTATGTTATCCACACTATATGTATGTTTGTGTATGTGTATTGCCTCTGTCCCAGCTGTCGACACACCACAGTGGCATCTCGCTCATCCCAGCCGTTACTGCAGATGGTTCCCCACACACCATTCAGATACACTTCTACTGTACCTTCCAACTTGGATCTGCCTCCCTGCAGTCGCAAAGAACCTGTAAACGCACACAAAGTCAAAGGGTTAAACATGAGAGTGCTGTTGACCTTTGACCAAAACAAACATTTGGTTCCATTGGTCTCTGTAATTTTGATAAATGTGCACATTACAAATGTTCCCACAGTTACACAGCAAGATAACATTAATCCAAGACTTGCTTTATGTGATGACAGAGGAATGCTTTCAACTCTACATGAGTTCTAGTCGTTTCTATAATAAATGTGTGTGTGTTTGTGCGTGTGATACTACAAATTACTGCAGCTATAATGTGTGTCATGAAAACAATGTGAGCTATTGAGTACAGCAGTACAATCAGGTCTATTATAAAACTAGTTAATGCAGATGAGAAAAACTTTTTTTCAAAATACATTCTAACCATTCTAACTGGAATATTCCCAGATTTAAGTATATTAATTTGCAGTTGTGTCTCAAAGAGCTATTTTTAGTTTTTGTATATACTCTGGCAAGTTTTGGATGTGAATAAACTTCGTAATTCAGAGATAATAACAACCAATTTAAAGTAAATTACTAGTAATTCAAGTAATTAATTTTTAAATCATTTGTAGCATGCACCATATAAGATGTATTAGAATTACCCAACACCTAAAATTAAATACATAAAATATATCAATGTAAATTTGCATTAGAATTTTTTAGATTGTTTTTCAAAATTTGACCACAACAATATGAATATATATCCACTTGCTACTGGAACAGACGTCTGTGTGTGAAAGCCCTTTTCATGCATTAAGTGTTTACAGTATGTGCAACCCAGCTGCTGCATTCACAGCTGTAATAAATCACACACAGTACACACACACACACACACACGATGGCAGCACGTTCTTCAAACATTTCAGCGCTTCAAAACATTCACAGAATGTTTGGAAAATGATATGCGGCTGATGTGCTGGAAATATCAACTAATAAAATACCAAAATATTTAAATAGACTCAATCGGTTCCCATTTAATATAAGACATTGAGCAAATGTTAACATTCAAAGTGCTTTGAAACTAATACTAGTAATATTGGAAAGAAAAAAATGTCAAAAATAGTAAATATGGAAAAATTATGGAGAAACTCAATTAATCATTTATTTATTTTATTTATTTATTAATAATTTTTGAAGCCTATACTTAAATACAGAAATGTAATTTTAAAATCGAAGTTATTCATTGGAGTAAAAAGTGACACATTGCTCCAAGTCTCTCGTATACAGTAAATTATATTATGTCTTCAAAGCTAGTTATTCTCTCGTGTCGTCACAAAAGTCATACTTTTTCAAATACTGTCTGACTGTCAAGATAAACCGTAACAGCGCACGGACTCTCTCTCTCGCGCGCGCGCTCCAGCTGGGAAGCTCGAGACCTGCAGGAGACTCGCTCGTGCAAAAATTAATAACTTCTAGAGAGCTACCGTTGCAACAGTAATGACATTAAATTACACAGACTGCTGCTGGAGACGGTTGTCTCAAAGTAAAACGTCCCAGTGCGCCGGAAAAGAGCGCTCGCTTTGTTCTCAGAGTAGGTGCTACCTGAGACGCGCATACCTTTCCCACGCGTGGACGCATTGAAGTTTGGACATGTCGTAGCTTGCTTGCGTGCCCTGCACTGGTTTAATTCTGAATCAAAGGTTTAGCAGAAGATAAACCGAAAACAAACATTAAACTAAGGTCACCCTTAAGAAATCTTGAACCCAATGCGCCATTGGGTTCAAGATTTCTTAAGGGTGACCTTAGTTTAATGTTTGTTTTCGCGCGTGCAGGTAACTCTTGAAAATGAAACACACTTGTCGCGCAGATTAGGCTATAAGTTATTATAAATGGCTGCTTTTACAAATAAGATCATTCTGTCTGGTACATACCTTGCTTGCAGTCGCAGTAGCCCCAGTCAATGCGTCCCCGGTTGTTTGTGAAGAAGCACCAGGGTCGAATTCTCGCGTCCGGGTTTCGGCAGAAGCTATGATCCCCAAGTCCTTTCCCCGGATACCGCTCTATAACACCGGGCACATCGCTCCAGTTCATGCATTTCACGCCTGACTCGGTTGACTCTATGGATCCCTCGTAAAAGCCCGCTTTCCCTCTGCTCTGAATACAGTCGGTGAACGGAGAGCCGTCACTGCGCGCGAGGAGCAGCAGAGAGCAGACGGTGACGAGAAACCGACATCTCACATCCATCACGATCAACCACTGTCAGCATAACCATAACAACAATTACAGTTCCTCTCCAGTCTATGTGGAGACATGCTCCTTGAGTGATCTCATCTTGTCTTTTGTCTGTTGCCGGAGCAGCTCGGAAGCGGATCAGTGAAACAGAAAGCGGGGAAGCCCGGGGCTTAACGACTCATGCATCATTAGAAGTTTCACAAAAGAAGATCTAAAGCAATAATGATGTCGAGTGTCAAGGTGCAGAATATCCCGTATAGTAGATATAGTGCAAATAAATTGTAAAAAGAATTCCACTGACAAGTTATCTCAGTTTCAGTCATCACTGTCGGTGTGAAATCTTGTGTTCATTCATGCATTCAGGGAGAAGAGTATTGACCAGCAGCCGAGCCCAGGTCATGTCTGCCCTCTTGTGTCAGTAAAATATAACCAAGAGTCACTGCTGCATATGTCTGTGTGTAGGGCTGTCATTTTGTAATAAAACATCTGTTCAAAAGCGTGTGCTCAGTAAGATTTTGAAATAATTCAGTAGCTACTTGCATTCAACAAGGATGCAAACTGATCAAAGATGACAGTAAAGAAATGTATAATGTAACAAAAGCTAATTATAAAAAAATAAAAATAATAAATGCGGTTTTCTAACTTTCTGATCAGCAGAGGATCATGAAAAATGTATCAGTTTTGACAAAAATATTACACTGAATCAGCATAGAAAGATTTTTAATGGAATATGAATAATAGGTTGGAATAATAGCATGGAATAATAGCTATTAAAAATTCAACTTTTCTGTATAAATGAATAAATATATTAAAATAGAAGACAGTATAGAACACAATTGGCATAATTGAATATGAATAAAAGAAATGGAATGGAATAGAATCATATAATAACGTCTTTAAAACACTAAGGATAAGTGAATCTAGGATTTTTTATAAAATAATTTCTTAGATACAAAATAGTATGTAGAATAAACAAAATCTAATGCAAAGAAATAGGAGGTAAAACTGAAAATTAATGAATGTGACCAAACTGGCACAGAAATTGTTTTCACTTTGAAATTAAATGTGAACACTTTAGCCTACTAGTTAGGCTTTTTTCAAAACATTTACAAACTTCCAAAAATGTCATAATACAAATCGAAACAACAACGCAATGGAAGAAACATTTTAATGAAAAAGAAAGTAAATAAAAACAAAAACGCTAGAAAATGTGCATAAACATTATATTTTACAAACAAAAGTCATTTATAAATTTAGGAAAATTGTGGATGAAATATTTCCCCAGTAATAATAATTATTAAGCGGAATGTAATTAATCTTTTTCAAGTATCAGAAGCCGCTTACTGACGTCATAGTATGCGTCTAGCAGCGTGATGATGTAAAATACGCGCGACGGCTCCTCACGTCGAGGTTTTCAATTCAATTTACCGCTCAATTGTTTACACCAAATAATTGTATCATAAATAATCTCCCTGGAAAATACTGTTGACATGAACAGCCGGCTGCAGGAAATACGTGAAAGACAGAAGCTCAGACGGCAGCTTCTTGCACAACAGGTGAAGAAACACGACTTTTCAACGCATAAAGCCAGTTTAAATGTGTTCGCGGGGTTTGAGTACTGCGATTGTGCTTTATGAAGTTAATGTTTGTTTCTCGTAGCTCGGCGCAGAGAGTCCCGACAGCATCGGTGCTGTTCTCAACAGTAAAGATGAACAAAAAGAGATCGAAGAGACCAGAGAGACGTGCAGGTAACGTAACAGACACATGTTTGAAAACGTGATATAGAAGTAAGAGTATAAAGACAGAATTAAGTCTTCCCCCGAAATGATCAAAGTAGGGCAGTGTTGCAGTAAGCAAAGGTTACTTTAAACTTCTCAAATCAGAACAGTGCTAGTAATGATGGGGATTAGTTATCCTTTGGTATGTATTGTGTTTACTGCAGGGCTTCGTTTGACACGTCACTTCCTGTTGCTAAAAGAAAGTGTCTGACTGAAGGTGAAGACCCGGAGGAGGATGTGGAGGAGCAGAAGGTGAGTGAGCACTGATCAGCTGTAAACCTGAGTGCTGTTTAGATGAGATCAGGGTAAGGCTGTAGATAACTGATCCTGGATCTGCTGTGTGATGTTCCAGGAAGATGTTGAGCTCCAGCAGCAGCAACAGCAGCAGCAGCAGGAGGAGAGCGGGCCGTATGAGGAGGTGTACAAAGACTCCAGCACCTTCCTCAAGGTAGATTTAAATGCTTTTTAAAATAACAACTATGAAGTTTTTTACAAGCCATGGTGACTCTTTAGAATAATGGTCCATAAGTTAATGTTAGTTAACTCTTTTAGTTAACATGATCTAAGCAAGAACAATCCTTTACAGCATTTATGAATCTTAGTTGATGTTAATTTCAACATTTACTAATTCTTTATTCAAATCAAAAGTTGTGCTTGTTAACATTAGTTAATGCACTGTGAATTAGCATTTGCTTACAATGAATAACTGTATTTTCATTCACAAAGATTAATAAATACAGTAATGTGTTGTTTATTGTTTGTTCATGTTAATTAATGAATTAACTATCATTAACTAATGGAACATTATTCAAAAGTGTTACCCAAGCCATTTTTGTTTTTTAAAAAGCTCATGATAGTAACACTTTTTTTGATTCACAGGGCACTCAGAGTTTAAATCCTCACAACGATTACTGCCAACACTTTGTGGACACAGGGCATAGACCTCAGAACTTTATCCGAGATGGAGGTAAATATTCCTATGGATCATTGTTCTTGTGTTTTTCTTCCTCTCTCGTATCCAGATGTTAGACTGTGTCAGTTGTGTTCTCTGTTGTGCTTCAGGATTGGCTGACAGATTTGAGGAGTACCCAAAACAAAGAGAGCTCATCCGACTCAAAGATGAGCTCATCGCTGCCACCAACACCCCACCCATGTAAGAAAACCTGCAGTGAGACAATGCCGAATAAAACCGATGCTTGAGACCTGTCTAATAGACCTTAGTCAACTGTTCTTTAACAACAAACCGATTGTTCAGCTGATAAACAAAGTGTTTTGAAAGTTTTGAAAGTTGTAAAAATAACATGATATAGGACTTTTATACAGTGCTGTCAAGTCTGCAAGTCTATCCCTCAACCTTTATTTTCATCCAAGTTAAATTCTGTGTAGCATCGAAGGTCTGTTATATGTCTAATTTGCATGTATTTCTGAATATATAAATGTATTTTGTATGTCAGGTATCTGCAGGCAGATCCGGACACGTTTGATCTGAGAGATTTGAAGTGTAAATTTGACGTGCTTCTGATAGAGCCTCCACTGGAGGAGTATTACAGAGAGTCAGGCATCATAGCCAACGAGCGCTTCTGGAACTGGGATGATGTGAGTTCTAGAAATGTGCATTGGAAAACATATGGAAATGGATTTCAGTTATACATACTTATTTTACAATTATACTTTTTTTTTTTGTATAGATCATGAAGCTCAACATAGAGGAAATCTCATCTATTCGCTCTTTTGTGTTCCTGTGGTGTGGTTCAGGGGAAGGCCTCGATCTTGGCCGAATGGTACATATCTCACAAACAAATACAGTCACTGTCTGTGAGAGTGTTACATATTTGAACATCTCTCTCGCTTCTCTCTCAGTGTCTGAGGAAATGGGGCTTCAGGCGATGTGAAGACATTTGTTGGATCAAGACCAACAAAAATAACCCTGGCAAGACCAAAACGCTGGACCCTAAGGCAGTCTTCCAGAGAACTAAGGTAAAAGACTGTCCTGATTGGTTTGTGCAATGGGCAAACCATAACAATAAGTTGCTACTAATTAAAAACAATTTGTTTTGTGTGTGCATTCAGGAGCACTGTCTGATGGGTATCAAAGGCACAGTTAGACGCAGCACAGATGGCGATTTCATTCATGCCAATGTGGATATAGATCTGATCATTACAGAGGAGCCAGAGATGGGCAATATTGAGAAGCCAGTCGAGATTTTCCACATCATTGAACACTTCTGCTTGGGCCGTCGACGGCTGCACCTGTTTGGCAGAGACAGTACCATCAGGCCAGGTTAGATATGCCCTACTTCTACTAAAAGAAATAGTTGATCATAAATCATTATTTACCCGCCTTCATATAGTTCCTGTATGATATATTCTGTGGAACAAACTTTAAAAGTGATAATACAGTGTCACGTCACATCTATTGTATTATATTATATTATATTATATTATATTATACACTACTGTTGAAAAAACAAACAAAAAACAAGTGAGGCTTGTAAGATGTTTTTAATGTTTTTGATTATTTTTTTATATCTCTAATTCTCACCAATGCTGCATTTATTTGATTAAGATACATTAAAACACTAATTTTGAGAAATATCATTAGTTCAAAATAACGGTTTATATTTTAAATTCTAATTAATTCCTTTGAGGCAAAGCTGAATATTCTGCATCATTACTCCAGTCTTCAGTGTCACATGATCCTTCAGAAATCATTCTAAGATGCTGATAAAGATGCCTTTATCCTTTATCACATTTGGTTTTTCAGATTCCTTAATAAATAGAAAGTTTAAAAGAACAGCATTTATTTGAATAAATCTTTTTGTAAATGTATAAATGTCTTCACTGTTACATTTGATTAATTTCTCTGTGCTGAGTTAAAGTATTAATTTCCTAACTGACCCCGATTGCTAGTGTACTGATCTAGCTCTGATCTAATGTTGTGCATGATTTCAGGTTGGCTGACTGTGGGGCCCACGCTGACCAATAGCAACTTTAATGTGGAAGCGTATGCCGCCCACTTCAGTGAGCCCAACGCTTACTTATCTGGTTGCACTGAAGAAATCGAGAGACTCCGTCCCAAATCCCCGCCTCCTAAATCCATGGCAGAGCGAGGTGGGGGTTCACAGCGTGGAGGACGGGGCGGTTCCGCTGCAGGAAGAGGAGATCGGGGTCGGGAGAGAAATCGGCCAAACTTCCGTGGAGATCGAGGGGGATTCAGAGGCCGTGGAGGTCCACACCGTGGATTTCCTCCCCGATGAAAATGCACAACACGCCAGCTTTGAGACTGGTAAACAGAAAATGTGATGAGATTTTTTGTACCTAAAAAAAGGTGTTGTTGCTTTCAGTGGGTATCATTTTGTTAGCGTGTTAACTAAGAGCGTGATATTTGTATGAATATTATTCAACCTCAATTAAACCCTGTTTTCATTTTACAAAACTTTGAGAGGATTTATTTTTAATTTTTTGTATTATTACTGTTGGTGTTTGTTTTTACATTTGGACATTAATTGAACCGTTTTTTTTTATCTCTCACTTGAGCATCTGCTCCTTCTGTGTGCACACTTCCTGTGTGTCCTGTGGAGTTTTATGATCAGTGTCAGGAGCTTATTGATTCTGTCAGCAGTGACATGTAGAATTAGTGGTTTGCCGTAAATAAAGCCGACCTAATTGATGTTTTCATGTTTTGTGGTTTGTTTGTTGTGAGGAGCTGCATCATTAGAAAAATAATACATTCTGAGTCCATAAAGGATAGCTCTAACTTTAGACCACTTTGCACCCTTTTTTTTCTTAGTATTGATCAATAACCATTCATGCTATAAGCATGAAATAACCTGTTATCTAAGCATTAGTGTTGTTTTCTGGCATGTTTTTGCAATGTGAAACAAGGCACACTCATCTCAATTTATAATACTGTCTTTATTTCATGCACCTTACATTCACACACCAGTCAGTCAAAATAAATCTTTACAATGACAGCGCATCAGAGACTTTACTATTAACTAACACTAAAAGTATTTTATAAAATGTTACTTGGAAGAAAATGTTATGTTTAAAAAAAAAAACATTTGATTTAAACTTTTTGCCAAGACAACAGCTGTTATTGTGATTTTAAGTACTAAAATAATGAGAACTAAATGAAATAATCAATAAAAAAAAATACTATATACACATAAAAAGTGACAAAACAAAATTGCTATAACTAAAATTAACGTGAAATATGCTTTTTTTTTTTTTTTTAAATCCAATTCAAAAACTATAAAAGTATTTCAACGATACTAAAACAACATCGTCTGAAATCAGAGTGAAGCTGAATGACCTGCAGTGTTACTGGACACACTGATCAGGTCCTGAGATGGGGGTTAATCAGGATAAAGAAGTGTGTATTTTTAATTACTAATTACTAACTAATTACTAAGTGTATTTCTAATTAATAACATTACTAATTCATTGAACACATTGAGGTGTACACACCCCCACACACATTATTAGTTAAGCAGTCTCTCATTTTGTTTCCACTGTTTGTTCCACTAATCTGGAGTTAAAGCAACTAAGGATTACTTCCAAAGAGACCGGACGATCTCATCACTGATTAAAAGTCAACTGATAACAGCATTGACCAATCAGGTGCTGCCTGGGTGGAGCTTAATTCAACCCCGCAGCGGATTGGCTGTCATAGTTTGTATTAAAACCGTCATCAGCTGATGATGATGATACTGTATTATCAAAGTCTGAAATTTGGTTTACTCACAATTACAAGACTTTATCACATAGACAAATAGACATACAGGACCCTTACAATCACATAACAAAAAAAAAACCTATTCAAAGCTCCGGTATTTCATTTTTGTGTTGATTTTTCATGATGTACAAGCTGTATTAGAGCTGAGTTCTTCAAAT
Organism: Carassius auratus; assembly: GCF_003368295.1. Classification (NCBI taxonomy): domain Eukaryota; kingdom Metazoa; phylum Chordata; class Actinopteri; order Cypriniformes; family Cyprinidae; genus Carassius; species Carassius auratus. Next base: position 21,197 of record NW_020525201.1, on the reverse strand, counting down.
TGACTGGAAAGTTCTGACAAAGATCTCTGTAGTTTGTTTCGGTGCTAATGTGATGGTAACAGAGGGAGACTGGACTTAGATCAGCTTTGAGCCCAAAGCAATGAATCATTCAGCGTGATGAATGCAAAAATCAGACTAATTGTGTCTCACTGGAGGCAGGTGTGTTGAAGTGACACAAGATCTCTTACTGTAAACCTGAAATTCACTGTGAGACAAGAGAGAGAGAGAGAGAGAGACAGAGCTCCTAATTCTCACATTCTGTTCTCATATTCATACCTGTTGCCGAGCTGACTGCGCTTAAATTATGAGAGGTATGTATTACAATTTCATTTTGAATAATTTGATCCACTTCAAATGTTGACTACTATATACTGTTCAAATGTTTGGGGTCAGTAAGGTCATTAACATGAAGAGATCTCTTAATCTTAAGGCAGCATTGATTCAATCAAAAGGGCTATAAAACAGTAATATTGTAAATTATTATTTCAATTTAAAAATCAATGTTTTCTGTTTGAATACATTAACAAAATGTAATGTATTCCTGAAATCAATCTGATATGCTGATTTGGTGCTCAAGAAACATTTCTGATTATTATCAACAACAAAGAATGCAGGATTCTTTGATGTATTTAACTTAAAAGTCTTTACATGATTAAATGTACTTAGTCTTTACCGTCACTTTTTATCACATTCGACCTTTACTGAAAAAAAATAAATATTTATTTAAAATATAAAAAGCGGACAATAATATATGTACAGTAGATTTAAAAAGGCTACATTGAAAAAGTCTCAAATTTTGGAATTCAGAGAAGGAAAGATATATGTAAATTTCTGCTGTTTTTATGCACAAGTTCTACTGGTGTCAAACCTCTAGATCCTTACACTCACCTAAAGGATTATTAGGAACACATACTAATACTGTGTTTTACCCCATTTCACCTTCAGAACTGCCTTAATTCTACGTGGCATTGATTCAACAAGATGCTGAAAGCATTCTTTAGAAATGTTGGCCCATATTGATAGGATAGCATCTTGGAGTTGATGGAGATTTGTGGGATGCACATCCAGGGCACGAAGCTCCCGTTCCACCACATCCCAAGGATGCTCTATTGGGTTGAGATCTGGTGACTGTGGGGGCCATTTTAGTTCAGTGAACTCATCATCATGTTCAAGAAACCCATTTGAAATGATTCGAGCTTTGTGACATGGTGCATTGTCCTGCTGGAAGTAGCCATCAGAGGATGGGTACATGGTGGTCATGAAGAGATGGAGATGGTCAGAAACAATGCTCAGGTAGGCCGTGGCATTTAAACTATGCCCAATTGGCACTAAAGGGCCTAAAGTGTGTCAAGAAAACATCCCCCACACCATTACACCACCACCAGCAGCCTGCACAGTGATAACAAGGCATGATGGATCCATGTTCTCATTCTGTTTACGGCAAATTCGACAATTCAATTAAACAGAAATCGAGACTCATCAGACCAGGCAACACTTTTCCAGTCTTCAACTGTCCAATTTTGGTGAGCTCGTGCAAATTGAAGCCTCTTTTTCCTATTTGTAGTGGAGATGAGTGGTACCCGGTGGGGTCTTCTGCTGTTGTAGCCCATCCACCTCAAGGTTTTGCATGTTGTGGCTTTACAAATGTTTTGCTGTATACCTCAGTTGTAAGAAGTGGTTATTTCAGTCAAAGTTGCTCTTCTATCAGCTTGAATCAGTCGGCCCATTCTCCTCTGATCTCAAGCATCAACAAGGCATTTTCGCCCACAGGACTGCCGCATACTGGATGTTTTCCCCTTTCACACCATTCTTTGTAAACCCTAGAAATGGTTGTGCATGAAAATCCCAGTAACTGAGCAGATTGTGAAATATTCAGACCGGCCCGTCTGGCACCAACTACCATACCACGCTCAAAATAGCTTAAATCACCTTTCTTTCCCATTCTGACATTCAGTTTGGAGTTCAGGTGATTGTCTTGACCAGGAACACACCCCTAAATGCATTGAGCAACCGCCATGTGATTGGTTGATTAGATAATTGCATTAATGAGAAATTGAACAGGTGTTTCTAATAATCCTTTAGCTGAGTGTATATAACTGTATGCTGTATATTATTTTACATACAGGGTAAAAATACTATGCATACAAAATATTTTAAAAAGTCTGAATCAGATGCCAAAAGGACCCCCAAATATAATGATCCCTATAGTTTAATTTATGTAAAAAGTCTACATTATACTAAGTGAGAAAATATGTTTAGAAGTCAAATAATTGGCTTTTATATTGTCCCTGACTGACGCTAGTTAAAAGCTGGACTAAATAATGTGTTTATAATAATCTATAATGTATAAATATATTTAGTTTTACATAATTGGCTCTATCAGAATGGTTAAACAGACTCTCAGCTCCACACTGGACTCAGATCTACTTGACGTTTACTTGGCCCGATGAGAAATGTATGTACTCAGTCTCATAAAAAGAGGTTCACTGCAGTGCCCACAGAAGGAATCGACATGGAGGGTTTCCCAGACTCTGTACATTCATGCTGCAGCTATTTTCCAGAAAACTCATGTGGAGAAAGACCTTGCTCACCGACTCATTCGCTATAGGTGCTTCTGTCCCAGAGGTGACCGTGACGGTGATGATGATAATGATGATGATTCTGGAGTTGTTGGCGATGGAGACAGAATGAGCTCTGAGCAATTAGAATTAGAAGGCACAAGAATCTGATGTGTCCACTTCATCTGGGTTGGTTTTTTTTTTTGCGGTGTACAGTCACTGATGTCAAACCTCTTGTGGCCCACAAATCTTTAACATCAATTATTCAGTTCCTCTTGACCCAAAGGTGCAGTTGGAAACATATGGAGAGTCATATATTACTGTTACCCAGAATTCCATTGTTCTTTTTTTACAGTACAGAAGGCGAGAGTTTTCCCATTTTATAATGTTATAGAGAGATTGGGATTGGTTGTCAATTTTTTCTTGTGTGGTGGTCCCAAACACTAAAATAACCCTAGGTGCAAATGAAATGTTAGTTAATTTGGTTAAAAACCTAATTTAATGCCATAGAATTTCTGAAAAATATTGTAAAATATTTATTTTGATGTAAAATGTATTACTTGTAACTGTTATATTTTTTTTTCTGCCTTTTTTAAACATTGTTTGCATTTTCCACATATTTACGATTTGGGGACAAATGAAATATTTTCAAAATTGCCCATTGAAAGACACATATTAGCCACTTATTATAAGACATCTGTTAATATTATTTAATGGACAAAGGCTTTTTTGTATTCTACTAACTAACAAAGATGAATAAATACTGTTACAAATGTCTTGTTCATTGTTAGTTCATGCTAATGCGTTAACTGATGTTCACTTATATTGTAAAGGGTTACCAAAATAGTTTTGTTGTATTGTTTCTGAAGCTTTATATCAGAAAACATTGATTTGAAGGGAATAGACTGACTTTTGGGTTGAATACTCTCCATGTTTCTTGTCATTTCTTCTCTTCTCCCCTCGCCTTCCCCCTTGTCTTTCCATTACTGAGGTCCTGAATCAATCATTTGGGAATGTCTGGTCACATTCTGGATGAGTTTCTTCTTGTAGCTTATCTTCCCCACAAAGGTCTCTGACTCATTCTTTTACTCTCTTCACCTCTCTCTCTCACACACACACACACACTCACACTCTCTCTCTCTCTCAAACTTTTTGCTTAGGAAGGCTTTTTACTCTTTTATTTTTTTAAGGACATCTATTTGCTTTTAGTGCTGTCGGGTCAGACTTCAGTTGACTGACTGCTGTAACACTTTAATGGCTGCGCTGAACTGAGCATGAGGTCAGTTCATACTCAGTCAGTTCTATCATCAGAAACAAAGACAACAAATGATTTAAATGTATATACAAATCCGACTTAAGCTAGTCAATGTAACATATTATACAATATATTAAAGGAGCAAAACATTTTTATAGTAATTTTTTTTTCTTGAAAATCTTAGAGCTATAGTAAACAATTTTTAAATAATATAATAAATACCTTTTAATGCATAAATTAATAAATTTTCCTCTGCAAACATTTTGTAAGGAAGAATATTTTAAAAGTCATCCTGAATGCTGATTATTTTCATTTTAAAAACTGATGGGATTCATTTAAATAAAAAAAATATCATTTCTATTTAAAGTCAATTTGTATTCATTTTTAAAATTCAGAAAGCAAGTCTGAGTTGGAATCCAGCTATTTTTGAATTCAGTTCTCAGCAAAGCTGTTGTAACTCTCACCATCAGTTTTGCTGTCGGGTATATGGATGCATTTTTTGCTTCCCATTTTAACTCTTCTTTATTACGCTGTTGTATTATAACTATCCTCTGCAGTATCAGAGTCTCTCTACTGAAGGAGATCCTGACTGACAGCTGCTGTTACTGTTCTCAGCAAATGACTCACATCTGCCCTTTGATCTTGATATCAGTGTTGACTTTGATGTGTTTGATGGTGAGTTTAGGTGTATGGCTCTTGTGGTGGTCATACTCTGTGACTTCCTTGACAGGAAGTTCCAGTCCAGATAACCAATTAAAAGAGCGGAGGAGGGACTTATAAAGGAAGTCAGTCAGGTGGAGGACAGCCTTTGTAGGTCGGTATGTGCAGGTCTGCCCTTTTATTTTTATTTTTTTTAAGAGTGTCTCCTAGACATCAATGAGGTAAACAGAAGAGCATGTTGAGACCTTTGCTAAAGTATTTTCTGAGGAAAATGCACTCAAGAGATTTAGAAATGATCTCAACAATGTCTCATATTGCCCAAAAGATTTCAGTGGAAGCCAGTTTCTACTTAAAAGTTTAAGAATAAAAAATAAATAAAATAAAAAATCAAAATGGGTATTTGCTACATTGCTCATTTATTTCCCTTTTTAATCATACAACAGAAACAGAATTTCTATAAATTAAAACTCACACTCTTTCAAAGTGAGAATGAGAAAACAAAATGTGGTTCTATTCATTTCTCTGCCCTCTTTACTGAACTTATTTTGTATCCATTTATTCATGTCTCTCTCTCTCTCTCTCTCTCTCTCTCTCTCTCTACTGTACAAAAATAATTTACTAATTCATAATTCAATTTCAAATTATAAATGAGGATTTTTTTCAGTAAAAAAAGCTAAATTAATGGAGACAATATAATGAATATTTCTTAGTAATCACAGTTTATTTATTAACTTGAAAGAATTTCAGCATCAACCTCATTAGTTTACTGTTTTGTGAGGAAAAATCGAAATTACTGATCAAGATGATAGATAGATAGATAGATAGATAGATAGATAGATAGATAGATAGATAGATAGATACATAGATAGATAGATAGATAGATAGACAGTGCTTGAGAACGCAGACTGAAGAGCAAAACACACACACACACACACACACACTGTCCAAGCATTAAGTCTTTCCTGTCACACATTACTAAATGTAAGGATTTAAAGTTGCTGTATCCATGGAAACAGCATTTAATCCACGCAAAAGCAAGTTGGGGAAGGATTATGTGAATGTTTAAGTTATGAGAAAATGGATATGGATATGAACATCTCTCTCTCTCTCTTCATATTTTTCTCAGGTTGGTCAGTCCGGGTTGGGACGATGAGGAAGAGAAGTTTTTCAGAACTCAGGCAGCTGACGTCACAACGTGTGATGAAAAGAGTTGAGAACGAAAGCAAGAGAGAAAATCAAATGATTTGTAAATGACAGGTTTTGTAACATATATAAAGGGACTTATACCAGCTATGATGACATGCTGGGATTCATATGCTGCGTCTGTATCTAAACAAGCGTGAAGGAAAGTGTCTGTGCCAGTAGAGTTGATGAGAGCTCTCTCTCACACACACACACACACACACACACACCGCTCTCGTGCAGAGCTTGATGCATTGCTGTCCTAAATACTGGCAGTGTATCTCCGGTTCACACTAAATAATGAACACACGTGTCTGATCACATTAGCATCCACAACAAGACCACACACTGCAAGAGAAACAAGGCTGGAGCTTCTCGTGTGTGTGTGTGTGTGTGTGTGTGTGGGTGTGAAAGCTTGCCTTTGCCCTTTATACAGCATATAGACTGGGGCTAGCTGTCACTTTTGTACCACAATGGATAGTTGCACATGTTTGTTGTTGTTTTTATTATCACATTTAAATAATAATTCATTGAACATTGGCCCCAAAAGCTTTCTTTATCACAATCTGCCATTAATCATTGATGGTAAAATAACTGTGAAATGCTAAATGAATAAATAAATAAAAATCAGGTTAAATAAAATTAGGTCAGTAAGATTATAATATATATTCTTTAAAGAAATTAATACTTTTATTTGGCAATGATGCATTAAATTAACCAAATGTGGCAGTAAAAACATTAATAAAGATTTCTATTTCAAATATATATATATATATATATATATATATATATATATATATATATATATATATATATATATATATATATATATATATATATATATATATATATATATATATATATATATTTAATATATAACTCCACCTGTCATCAGAACCCCGGGTCAACACACAGGTCCAGACATTTGTCTCGAACGAGAGTCTGTCAAACCAAAAAAAGGACGTCAAATCAGAAGACAAGGAGGAAATCCTGTCTAGAGAGCCGATTCTCCCTCCCATTTATCTGCTCAAACCACATTTCTATCTCATTTAATTACAACAATATTTAGTTTCTTAATTTCTTATAAGGATGTTTGTGACATTTACAGTGTTGGGGGGTAACGTATACAAGTAACGTGAGTTATACGTAATCAGATTACTTTTTTTCAAGTAACTAGTAAAGTAATGCATTACTTTTTAATTTACAAGAAAATATCCGAGTTACTTTTTCCCCATTTATTGATTAACAGCTCTTCTGTCCCCATGTTGAGAGAAATCAGGAGTAAGATGTCACTGTCACATCAACATGGATTAATGAATGAGATCGTCAGAAACAGATTCAGTTTTCCTCATAATGAATAAAAACAGTGAAATGCAACTCAGAATGTGATGTAAACCTGCAATAATTAAATGTTAAATAACAGATATTTATCCCATTTTATTAACCAATGTCTTTGGTGCTGACCTTCAATGATTCAACTCAACCATACTAAAAGCAAAAAGGACTCTAGATAATCATTTGTGCAAGTGTGTTGAACGTTCTTTTGTGTTCTATTGTACAGATGTGAATTTACTCTCTCTTCAGCCTGAGACTTATTCATTTATTCATTTGGTGTGAAAGGGCTTATGTTTACCAAAAGTATCATTTTAATATTAAAAACAAACAAGCAAGCCCTGCCCAGACTGAAAAAGTAACACATAAAAGGTAACTAAGTAATGTAATTAATTACTTTTTTTAGGAAGTAACGCAATATTGTAATGCAATTTCTTTTAAAAGTAACTTTCACCAACATTTAAAATATTCCATTATTGCAGGTTTGCATCATATTCTGAGTTTGCCTTTCACTGTTTTTATTAATTTTGATTAGGCTTCTTATTAACCAAAATGTCATAATTCAATCTTCTGGTGAAACAACATCTCTGGTGACGAATGTTTGACTTCTCCCAACGTTTGATCGGATTAAACCTCTGATTTAAACATATCAGCCGGTCTGCCTCCATCATCCAACTAACAACCAATGGGTAGAACCAAGTCTCCATCCTAATTTATTCTGATAATCATATAATAATAAGTCATGATATGGAAGAAAATATATTTAATTGTGACTTTAGTAATTATGCCACTAGAGCTTTATTGGCACAAAAAATACTGTAAACTATGAATATCCAATGTGTACAATTTTACTAGTACAAAACATATGATTTTTTGAGAAATGCAAAGCATGAAGGTCCACCCCCTAAGCAGATTTCACCACAACAATTTTAAAATTTAAAAAACATTCAATAGCTCACTGAGCCATCTCTTACTAACAGACTACAATTTATCAAATTAAGGAACAGCCAGAAACACTTAATGTATTTTGTGATATGCCATTTATTTTCACAACATTTTACATTTATATGGTGTACAAATTAGTGTAGAGCAGAGAAAGCCAATGTTTCCACATAAATGTGTGTTTGAGTGTATTTCACAAGTAGTGTTAATTCTCAGTTTGTTAAACCTTGTGATGAGGTTTCCCCTGATAATCGTCGATCAGAGTGATTCACTACTCTTGGCTAACATGAGAACGATGATTCTACGCTGAATTATTGTAATGGACTACATTACCCATAAGCCTCCTCCCTCTTTCCGGTTTTGCGCATCACAGCTGACTTTGCCAGTTGCCACTGAATTCATTTTGAAACAAACTGCGAAAAAAAATTCAAAAGAAAACAGTGAGCTGTGTAAGACCCAACATCACAGAGTGAAATTCACATGAAAAAAAAACCCATCATGCACTTCTTCAAAGCTGCAACAGATAATAAGAGGGGGAGACTGATGGGGTGCAGTACCCAGGCAGATTGATTTGCATCAGGTCATATTACCATCTCAATACAGATGACACTTATTTCACCATCTCAAACTCTGATAAGCTGCAGGGTGAACGCGGAGGCCTTGTGTGGTCAGGATACAGGAGAAACGGTTCTAGTTGAGCTACCTAAACATCTACATACTGCCCAAACTAACGTGCTCTAATTTTGGTAAAAATCTGATTGGAACAGTCTTGATGAATGTGTCTGTTGAGTAATTTTGTTTAAATTTACTTTTTGGAACATACACAAGATGACCAAATGGATGCCTGATATGATATAAATCATACAAACCATTAATTGGACAGTATATACATCCTAGGGCTGCACAATTATGACAAAAATCCTAATTGTTGATTATTCCCTTGAAATTGTAATTGCAATTATAGAATTTATCTGAATTTACACTGAATGATGTTTATACCACTGTTTAATGCAACTGCGTGCTGTATTTTCTTAAGAAAATAAACAAGCTGAAAACACTCAGACTGAAAACATTGTGCTTTTTCTATAGTATTAAGCCTAAAATGTAAATTATACATTGATTAATTGTGCAGCCTTAATACATTCTACTTAATATTTTATGCTAAAAATGTTTCAATGCAAGACTCTATAATTGTTTTGCTATTGTAAATATGCACTAGCCACGTCTCACTGTTTTCTTAGTGTCTCGTGCATGGGCACCGTGTTTTTAAAATGCCTCAAGCTATAATTCATGGACTTTACACAGTTATTGAACCAAACGGAATCAACTAAAGCTGTTTTCAACTAAATAATCACTATTATCTTTTGAGATCTGCTTTCATTTTAAATCTGATTTAAAACAATCTGTATAGCATAAAGCGCTATATAAATAAAACACTTAGAAATGTGTCTTGAGAGCCTACGTTTGGTGCCACATTTTTTAAAATGCATCATGTGAGTGAAGCGTCCAAAAGGAGTTTGATTGTTTGATTTTATGCACCTGTTGCGAATGTAATAGTCAAATATCCAGACATACTTTTGAACATATATTGTATACTAACCTATGCCTACGTCTAATGTTGGTTTGGGCAGAATGTAAAGGTCCTACAAGGCCTCTCAAATATGTTATGATGGCAGTCAGCGTCTGAGATACACGGCTCTTTGAGGGTCACCAGAGTAACTGTACAGTGATTTGAATTGACATTTCTTGTTTGATTTGTTGTTCAATACACGTCTAAGCATATGATACATCACAATGAAACCAGTATATACCGATATAAAATAGAATAAATAAAATAAAAAATATCATTTCTGTTCAGTACAGTTTTTCTTCTTAAATTGTCGCAGGACATGCAAGGCAATGTGTCTTTTTTTCTTCTCAAATCTTCCTCAGAGCGAAAAGAATGCATAGATAGACACTTAAAAGTTCACATCTCCTCCCCTAGAGCTAGCTCTCCTAAAAATGACCATTAAATAAATTTGTATTCACAATCTCTACCATCTTTCACTCTTCTTCTTTTCTTTGTTTCATCAGTTGGTTTATCTACAACACATACATGATTATTTTTACAGTATGGCCAGAATAAACGAGGTCAAGAGACATGCCGAGGCAAGTATGATCAAAATAAACAGAAACCAAATAAAAGTTTCTGAAATTTGAAAAATAAAGCCTTATGATATGATGTTTGCTATATATAGATACTATATGTACACACATAAGTGACTCTTCAAAACCCTTGTGAAAGAAAGGGTAAGTCTAGGATTACAGGTGGTACGCCAGAATAGGTTAAAAAAAAACCTTTGTGAAGCACAACCAGGACATGTAGAGCCACGGATGAGACATGGATGGATGCTGGAACTGAAATAGCTCTTTATAGACATTTTTCACTAACTTGGATGTGCTGGAGATAGTTCCTATTAGTCGGGTATTTTTGACTTTCAGTCACTGGAGAGCCTCTGGAGGAAGCAAGCACTACGCTGGGGTTCAAAGCAGAATTGACACGACTGAAGCGTCTTACTCTAGGCAAAGTTATTCCCGCCTCCTGTATTTCTCTCCATGAGTAATTCAGTTCTCTTCCTCAACATTCTCTTTCAAAAAAACAAACAAAAAAAAGGCAATTTCACATTGGAAATATAAAAGCACATTCAAACTTTACATCTACACACTGAACAGGTGTTGTCCTTCCAGCTGTGTCAATGCAGAGCAAGTCTATGGGATGTCTGTTGTTCTTTTCATATTGGCATCTTTTCCAAGCCTCCTCATCAACTTCAGGTGAAGATGAACGTGTCAGCAGAGATTCTTGAAGAAAACTAAATCATTTGGTGGAAGCCACAATGTTAATCTAAAAAAAATTGAATTTCCTACATTGAAAAGTGCAAAGGAACATTACTTGAAGTCGAACTTCCAACTTGCGCATTGCATTGTGCCATTTATTATCCTTTGGATGCTAGAAGACTTCATTGTTGACACTGAACAAATGCACTGCTAATGTAGTGTTGTTCTGTTGCCTTAAGGTGCGGTCACATTTATCTTTGTTCCAATAGGTATCTAAATTGTTGATATGAATTTACTGTGTTGACCAATAGTAGCTTGGTATGAAGGTGACTTTTATGCAAGTTGTGCTTCATACGTCGCTGCACTACTGACAATTAGCGACGGACTGAAATGTCGCCAAAATATTGCCGTTACCGCATCTTTACAACTCATCTTTTGAACACTGAACACTGGAGCACCTTGTCCAGAACATATCTAGCAGGAAGTCCATCATCCAACTTTGAATGGAACACAGAGCACAGTTCCTCTCATCCAGCCATTCTTCTCTCGGGATGATAAAGAATGATACAAAAAATAGCTTTTATGACACTTCTGAACATCCTTTAGCAAATGAAGCAGCATCAAGCTCCTCTACACACCCGCACACACTTATGCTCATGCAACGGTTATGAAGAAGCTCTGTTGAGTGTAGCAGCCGTGTTTGTTCTGTTGAATTGCACAAATCTCTTTAAGCAGGCTTTGTCCAGATAGGGTGGTTCTTCTAGATGGGCGGAGCCTGTTGGTTTCAGTCATGCCGGAGTGGCGTGGCTTCCCATGCAGATATACACATGACGGACATACTGGTGACGGAACAGACAGGCTTTTAGATAGTGGACTAGGTGTATGTCAGTGTATTTTCTTGGCATCTGCTCATTTCATAATTTCTTGTAGATTTCTTACGGACTGTTTTCACCCTCGAGTTCTTCTTCATCTCCATCATGTGACTGGACAGGTATGTACAGGACATTCTGATAGTTTAAGCATGCAGAGCGTGACGGTGAGTGTGCGTGCTCGTGTGTCAGATCACTGGTTGAGCTCAGTGACCGGTCTCTTCTGTTTGAGCGTGTCGATGAGGGACAGAACTCCACGTTTGACGCTGGTGGAGACACGGCGTGTGACTGAATCAGCAGGAGGTGCCTGTGAGCAGGCTTTCTGAGACGGAGGCCGTGCCACCAGACACTTCTGATACCTCAACTGCACAGAAAAGAAGAAAAAATGAAAAGAAACAGGCTTGGCCGGTTAAGGTCTTATTTTGAAATTCAACATGAAATATGATAATAAGCAGAAAATGTATTAAATTAATTGAAATGATTGTAATATCAGGCAGCAACATTACAAAACTGAAACAAGTGAAGGGGTTCTGAATACTTCCAGAATGCACTGTATTTTATTACATTTTCTTAAGGCAGCTATTTATAGCCATGTACTGTTATTAATATTTATTCAAATATATATATATGAATGGCAGTGAATATACAGTTTTTGAAAATTATTTATTTATTTTCAAGAAACATTTCCTATTATTATCGTGTGTTAGTAAATGTCTTTATTGTCACGTTTGATTTAATGCATACTACCCTAATAAAATCCATTTCTCAAAAAAATTATTACTGACCGCAAACTATACATATTCAGCTATGGAAAAAACAGAGACCGTTTGAAAATTCCTACTTTCTGCAGATTTATGATTTATAGATATGTGTTTGAGTAAAAAAAAAATATTTTTGTTTTATTCTGTAAAGTACTGATGACATTTCTTCACATTTTTTAAAATAAAAATGTTGTCATTTAGAGCATAAATTGACGATTGGTCAAAATAACAAAAATGATGCCATGTTTATATTTATTTTTAAACAACAATACCAGTGTTTTACTTTGAGAAGAGTTAACAAATCAATATTTGGTGAAATAACCCTGATTTTCAAAATCACAACAAATGAAACATCTTATTTTGACCAATTGTCATTTTTTGGGAAATAATGGTCTAAATGACCATATATATTTTTTTAGATAAATGTTATCAGACCTTTATAGTATAAAACAGATTATTTTACTCAAACCAATACCTAGTAATCCAGTAAATCAATATGAAACTGAGACTTTTCAACTGGTCTCTTCATTTTTCCATAACTGGATATTCATTCAATAGGCTGAACATTTCTGAGATATAATTTTTGCAGCTATATTGTCCATCTCTGGCCATGACATTAATTTGGTTTCATTATAAATCTATAGTGCCCATTTACATTTGATGTGGTGGAGAAGTGTATGTCTGGTGTTATAACTCACCATGCCACTGCCTGAACAGCCTCTGACACACTGCCAGCGTTGGGATCACACCAAAACACATGACACTCAAAGTGCTGGTTCCCAGAGTCCATGATGAATGCAAATGAATGCACATCTTTCCCAACGCCCATGAATGACAGAAAGCGCACACGACACTCCACTAGGACCTCCTCTTCCTCCTAATTTAGGTTTTGACACCAAGAATCATACATGAGTCAAAAGATCTAGACACAAGAAGTTGTACTTTAGTAAAACACAGCTACTCTGGCAGGATGTTATTAGGTTTATGAGATGAAAGGATGTGTAACTGCCTTTTCTTTGATGACTGTGACTGTTGCGTCTGCTACATTCAGTTTCACAGGAATCCAGTCTTCTCGGATGGATGATGTCATCAAACTGTCTATTGCACCGTTGAGAACGTCCATGCCTAGAAAACAGTGACATCTGACCTTTTAAAAGCATGTATGGGGCCAAGAAAAGCTATGCAAACCTTTTGACTTTATCTGGATTTCGCCATAAACTAGCCATAATATTAGACCTGATCTTCAGCTAAGTCGCATCAGTAGACAAACACACTCTGCTTAAATGTAAGCTGGAAGTGATCTCCCCAAAACCTAACCGGAGTCGGGAGACATCTAACCTGGAGTCCAATCAATGAGACCAGATTGGAGGTCAGACTCACCTTGCCCTATAAAACAATGGTTGCAATGTTCGCTATTCACAAGACACTTTGTCTGAAATGAACCATCCCAGAAAAAGAGCTCTCCAAACACAGAAATGTTGACTTACATAAAGCTGGAAAGGGATACAAAAGCTTGATCTCAAGAGAGCAATGCACACAAGACATCTCAATAATATCACTGTACTAAAAGTGCCAAATGTCTGACAGTTGTGCATGGCTGATTTGGTGGAAGATCAACCAGCAGATTTACATACTTTTTTTTTGCGAAAGCTTACATTGCTTTTTTAATAAAAACAAAAAGGCATTTTTTGTTAGTTTAAGCAGATTGTTGTTAGACTTTTTTTAAGATCATATGAAATTTTATGACCAATTTATTCAGAAATTCCAGAATTCTGGGAAGATTGTATTTAAATATTGAGTATTCTGGGAAGATTGAGTTAAATGTGAAGAAAAGTATAAATATATGCATAATCATATTATTAACTCTTTCTCTGCCATGGACTGAATTTTCCATCTTTCAGTTTTTTGGCTTTTATATGGTAAGAGGTGAAGAAACAGCAGAAAAAAGTGATCGGTATGTTAATGCACATGCATATGTAAAATTAACGCAATCACACATTAAAAAGCAAATAAATCAAATTTACATAATGTTACTGAATGAAATGTCAGGAAGTGCTATAGGACTGTGAAGCTTTGGATGTGTTGCTGGAAGCAATAAACTCTATCTATGTTTTGATCATCGTTCTGAATCCAACCTGTACTTAGCCTGACAAAAACATGATTTCTCTAACCTTTTTGTTCAAAATATTGCTTTTTTAATTAAACCTACCCATATTAAAGTGTTGATAATAAAAGAATGCATAAAGCTACAATAAAACCTTTTTTTTTTAAGCAGAGGCTCGGTTCTTTCTTTCGACGTTGCATATTCAGATATTCAACAAACTAATCTGGGGGTCAAGGAAGTTTTGTGAAAATTATCAAAAACACTGACAGGGAATAAGAAGATAGGAGAAAATGAGAGAGCACATGAAAAGAGTGAAATACTACAAATGAGTGTGATTGCTCACCTATAGGTCTGGCAACCGGCATCATGCCAACATATAACACTGGAACTTCTGCACCAGTTCAGTCTTCGGTGTGGGGAACTCTGCTAAGGGTAACAGACAGCACACACATTAACACACACCTTCTATTCAACAAAGAAGAAACACACATATAAGCATGCTGTGTTACCTTGTAGCGGGACGTCGAGCCCAGAATGTGTTCTGTCCTGTAGTGATCCTCCAGCCATAGCTTTGGCATTCTTGCGCTCTGCCATGATCTATTACACAGAAATCGAAACTCATTAAACTCCCTGCCCTAAATCAGCCGCCTAATCAGAACCTGAACCCGGTTTCTTCCTTCTCAGCTGTATTTTATCCTTACACACAGACTTAAGACTATCAGTGGTTTTCTCTGCAATCTAATATAGTTTTTGCATTTTACAGTTTGAATGGGCCGTTTAGGATAACTTTGTGTTGGATGTTGTTTGTGTAGTGTGCAGTTCTCACCCTGGAGCAGATTTCGTGCAGACTGGTGGCGATGGCTTTGGCAGGGGTGTCACAGCGGAACACATGGCATTTTAATATCCGGGTGTCCTTATCTCGCGCTACATATGCAAAATCCCTGCATGCACACAATTAAAATGAAACAAGTTTAAACTTATATTTAAGCAGCTGTTTAAAAACACAGTTTATAACCCATATAATTCACATAATCTGTCATATTTCCAAAAAGTATAGGTAAAAAAAAATGAACTAGGGCATCATTTTATTTTGTCCATAGGAAAACGATTGGACCCCAAAAAGTTACATACCAAGTCGAGAGGTCAAAGGAATGATTTTAGTTTTATGAAATAAATATGAAGACAATTATATTTTATTTGGAAAAAAAGTGGACAATAAGAAAAGTAATGAGCATTTTGAAAGTAAGAGTCCACTTTGATTTCATGTTGACTTTGAGCACATTTTTTTATTTCTTTAATGAAAACAACCATATTTCATCAATAAACAATGCAGATAAACAGACACATGATTATAAACAAAAAGAGTTGTCAATGTGAGTTTGTGTATATTTCTATGCAAAGAACTGCACTAACAGAGACAGTCACATTTGAGGCAAACAAAAAATGGTGTAAATATAACCATGTATAAAAATGCACACACATCAACTACTATATGCAGGTGCACGTGGCTATCTAAGATAAATGAGTGTCTCTAAACTTACACCTTCAGCTGTATTACACACATTCTTTATCATTTCTGCTAAAAATAAACTATAATGAACAAAATGTCCAGGAAGAGTCTACAAAAAGGCTATGATGAGATTACAAGTAATAAAAGGGTAAATCAATTTACCTCTCTCTGAGTCCCGGAAAGCAGTCAAGTAAAAGATAATAAAAAAACATTATGAGAAAATACACACAATGAAGCCCATTAATGAAAACAAGCCAAACAAATTCCTGCATAAATCATTCACAAGAACGGTTTTTAACATAAAACTGTTACACTCAATTTAATGCAAAAACATATGTATTATGAAGGATTGACAGAAACATGTTCTGATGTGTATAGTTATTTCAGAGCATTACTAATGGCAGGATGCGTATCTCAAAGACAATGGCTGGAACATGCTGTGGGGAGATTTTAGCAAATCAAATCCAAGCCCCAATAATAAGCATGTATGAAAGAATCAGAAAATAAGAGGGAAGAGAGAGAAAATGAGACCAGTAGGTGTGACAAATGAATTCAGACATTTATCATGATGTATGTAACACCTTAAAACATGAGATTCAGTGTGCAGCCAGTAAGAAACATGAATATGTAACAGTGTGATAATTAGAGATTTAACAGACTGAGAGAGAAAGAGAATAAAACCAGATGAACTGAATGCACTCAATAATGTCCAAGATGAACCCCAGGCTGTTTCAAAACCTGTTAAAAATGGGCTTTTTAACAGCACCTCAGCAGCATTCAACTGGAAAATGTGCTGGAGGGTCAAGGAGAAACTACAAGGAGGTACAGGTAACAATGTTAATGGACTGAGAACAGAACCAGAGGTTCCCCATAGGAATTTGAAAAAAAGGCATGTGTTCTAGTTTGTGTAGATGTGTGGGATGGTATCAGAGGATCCGATCTGAGGGAACATGCAAGGAAGTTGCAGTCTCTTTCAAATGTAACCTGTTTAGTGACGTGAAGATCTTGCTGTGACCTACTTTAATAAACGAACACACAGTACTCCACAATACGATCCTCACCATAGTCAATGACAACACATACAGTGCATCCACAATTCTCTACTGAAATCTCCTCCTCCTCCTCCTCCTCATTCACACCATCTGGAGAAATTCCACCCACTCCACCTTCTCACAGTCCTAGTATTCCTCCCATCTCACTCCAGTACATACTTCAACTGAAAACTACTAAACAACAAATGCCATGCTGTAGAAAATATGGATTAAATGTATTTGATGGGTACTATCAAAAATTAGGTGAATTACAGAGTAATAATGAAAAACGATGGACAGGAAAAAGAGAAAAATACTCACATCTATTAATTCATGCGTTTTTCCCTGTTTTAACATTATGCCATACCCCTCTTCTACAGATTTTCACCTCCTCGTCTCATCCTCTGCTCGGTTGAAAAATTGCAACGCACCTCTCTACACTCAATCTCTCTCTTTTTTTATCCGCTTCTCATTTTCGCTCTCTCTCTTTCCATCCAATCCCAGCATTCCTTTTACCCTCCCCCTCTCGTTTCGCTTGTCGCTACGGTAACCTCCTCCAGGGTCTTGGGAGGAAAAATTTTACTGATGGGATTAGTGGTGTATTAGCATAGGAGGACAATTATATCATATGCAAACACATACGTCACACCTGCGGACTACACAATAAATCCCCCCCCCCCCCCCCCCCCAAAAAAAAGACTGCCTAAAGCACATGATTCCAGTTTAGAGAATATGAAGAGTGCCATCTACTGGTCAGAATGTGGTACTGGCTTACACTCAGTGAGGCAAAACTGTGATTCAGCATCCCTGATGAAGTATGCTGCATTCCACCCCTGCATCATTCACAACACACTCACTAACACACAAAACCAGTCAGCTCTTCTGGGACTAAAGCAAGAAAGCTCTTTAGTGTGTGAGAGATTCATATGCAACTTTTGGATGACCTCACAAACACTCTTCACATACCGACAGCACCTATAACACTGGATTAAACTTTCAATTAGCACTCTCTCTATCATCAATCTTTTATTCTGTCCTCCTTTCACAGGGTGACTTCTTTAATCCAGAATCATTATATAGTGACCTTTCGCTTGAAGGGACCGGAGGAGTGTCTCGATATCAGAATACATTAACAGAGACATCTCTTGCAGAGTTTCATAGATAACGAGCACATGAGGAAAGTCACAGGTGCAGAAATGCTGACGCTTGCAGATCTAAAATCTCTAATTAAAATGAACTGTGAAGAATTCACGGCACGTGCTTCATGCATATTCTACACTCAACAGTCGCAATATATTGCTGATGATTTTGCTAGTGATATAAAATTAAGAAATGTTCTGTGCATAAGACAACTGTCAGTTTAAACTATTACCATTACCACTTAAAATGTGTACACAATTCTCTTTTAGAATATTTAAATGTTCTAACAAAAAACTAATAAATACTGCTTTTCTATTAAATACTGATATTTATTACTATGTCTTTTTAATATTGGTGCATATATATGAAAATAAAGATCATAATTCCTCCATAATGATTATTTATTGGAAAAACGGTGAGGAAAACATCTATTGATGACTTTTACTCTAAGTTCTTGCATTTTGTCCATTTTGAGTTTTTTACATTTAATGTTTTTAAAATACTTTGCAACACTGGCTGAAAAAAGTACACTTTTAGAAAGCCATCTGAAAATTTGAAAGGGTGAAAAAATACTGAGATATAATAATTATTTTTTTAATTGATAAAAAGAACTTCACTTCAGTAAAAAAAAGGATTTTAATGATAAAATGTACATCCATTCAACATCTTTTGTCGGTCAGTTTGATTTTTGAAAATATTGATCTGATTTAACTAGGCAGAAACTGCTTAATCTAAAACAGTGCAGAGCTTCGAGCCAACATTCAGTGGGTCACAGAGATTAAACATTATTAGTGTTGATAGACCACCAGTCAGCCGAACAGGATCAGCAAAGTAGAAAATTAGCTCCACGTAAATAAAACTCTGATGATGTTTATGGCAGCTGAAAGCTGTAATGTTTAACTCTTATAAAATCGCTTCAACCCATCTGTGTGGTTTTCCAAAAGCATTTTAGGAACATTTCCCACACTTTCATAAATACAGAGTGAGTTAACTTATTAATCATTCAGTTTTGTTTCGGTTTATCTCTGTCATTTATTAAACCATTTCATACACCCTTCATCATTTACCATGTTTTCCTTAACTAACCCAACCAGTGCATACCTTCCATTATCACGCCCGACGCCCCACACACGGATGCTTGCGATTGGCTGAGAGTGTAGAACGCTTCGATCCATCGGGTCAACCAGATTCAGCATGTTATTCTCCAAAATGAGGTACATATCCTTCCCCTGGACACACACGCACAAGAGTGTTCGTATTAGAAGGGTTTCCTTTCAAAACCTTCTGAGCTTTCTTGCCATCCACTGCCTTCATAGACAGCTGCCTTCATAGGCATCACAAAAATAGCACTGAATATTTTAAAACTATGTTTTTTAGTACTGAATGTATGTGTAATTTCTTGCAACTAGCACAGTACAAAAAGAGCACACAGTAGCTCCTTAGCTGTTGCTCAGTTAAAAACATCACACTATCAAAAGCAGAAAATGCATGCAAAAAAAGCACATTCAAATAACCTATTTTTTTGTATTGAATGAAATGTATTTTATAATTCATGTCATCTCAAACAAAGCGCACTGCAAGTTGACTACTGAGTGATGTCTAACATGCTGATAAAATGATACTTGATAAACAATTAGGTACAGGTAATATTGTTAGCTATTTGTCAAAATTGTCAACTTGATTGTCAAATCATTGATGCTTTGAGTATTGGATAAAATATTATAACCAATATTTCTCCTGCTCCACACTTTTCAATGAATTTTTCCATGAAGAATAAATGCAATGCTGCCTTGGAATTTGACCAAAGAAAAGGTGCACCTGTGATGCCTTAAAATACAGCAACTCGCTGGGTTTTAGAATCAATGTCACAAGCTACTATGAGCTCTAAGGATGCCTGTGCTTGTATGTGTGTTGAAAGTAATGAATAAATGATCAGATCAGAAAATAAAAGGCAGGAGGAGAACAGAGGCTGTGTCCTGTCACAACACATTAAACTCGCTTTCTTCCTCTTCCTCTTCTATTTTTCTGCATGACATTTTCAGTTTTCCCTCTTTTCTTTTGATTCTTTCTTGTCTCTTTTAGGTCTTATCTCCCTGTTTCTACCTTCCCTTTTTCAAAATGACGTTTAGAAACATTGTGTGTATTTTTGCATGAGTTGGTATTATATGTGCCTTCCTGTGTTTAGACTATAGTGCTGGTCTAGCTGGTTGTAAAACTGGTCCACCAGCATTGGCTCTTGTAAATCTTGTTAGTATGTGTGTGTGTGTGTGAGATAGGGTGAAGCGGTCTCTCACCTCTCCCCAGATGCCCACAGTGTCTCGTATATCATTCTTGCAGTAGGACAGTTGACGGATGCAGTTGTTAACAGCGACGCTGCTTTTACCCGGAGCCAGATCCTCCTCAGCCATCTCTACCCAGCCGAGAGAGCGCACAGCAAAACACTGTAATAAACAGAAACCCACTGATCAATCACAAAGACTACGGGACAACAGCTACACACGATGAAAATGAAGAGCGCAGCAAATATATACGACATAAGGCATAACAAAACAACTCGCAAAAGAACAAGCCCAGTAATATAGTATTGTGTTTATCTATTACACACATTCCATTATGTCTCATATCTTACTTCTCTATAGTGAGACAAACTAGACTGAGGAAACACCTCTTACATTTTCACATTCCATCTTCTAAGAATAGCTGATGTTACCATTAGTGAGAAAGAGAGAGTGTGTTCATATAAATACACACACACACAACTCTTATAACAGGGTGCTGAGATCAAAAGAGAGGACCCCTCATACTGGAAGAGCTATTCTTTCATCTTTCACTCATTCACTTCCTCCTTTCTCATCTGTATCTCACTCCCAGTACTCTGAGAGCAAAATCATCCATCATTCAGTCTCTCTTCCTTTCTGACAATATGTGACAAGGGGCCTCTGTTATAAAAGTGTTTGTGAGGGCGAGAGATTAATAACAGGCAGAATGTTGTCCTGCTCTTTCAGTTTGAATTTAACTGCTGTTGAAAGATCAGATCCA